>NC_142117.1:42222500-42232500 GCF_056152115.1 Neolamprologus brichardi | reverse complement strand
GAGTCAGTTTGAGCTTCTATGTGGAGGGAGTAGTACACAGCAGTGACACAGCAGCCCTTTAACCTCGTGCACCTGTGCCAGGTGTGTTACTCTGTGTCAACATAGATGTTTGTTGATCATGAGCCGTGATGTCATCGATTCCATTGATCAATAGTTTTTTCCAGCATTCCAGTTTTGTGTTAACAATAAAATTGTTTCTCATGCTTAAATAAATGGAGGGGGGTCTTTGATCATCTCAGGGTCTGTGGCGGTACTATTTTCTAACTAATTACAGCATATCCTTTCGCCCAGCGGTGGGCTCAGAGAAGAATGTGGTGCAGGTGTTTCTGCACCTGCAGCTCCTTCCTGGTTCACACCTGTAACTAAAGCGTGTGAGATCAGCTCAGGGGGTGTTTAATCAGAGCTTTCAGTGCAGCGTCGCCTTCGGCTGGATGCTAGAGGACTTTAGCTCACTCAGATTATTGATCAGATCCTAACCTGAGGTCAAACTGAGCGCACTACGTGTCCCACAATGCACCTTGGGACTTGATGGCTCCCCCTGCTGGGGAAGCTGCACTGGGCCTTTTAAGGTGATTGTTTGTTTGTTTGTTTTAACACTGTTTTATCTTTATTAGCTGTAAACTGTGTGGGGTTTAAGAAAACTCATAATAAACTTTTATTTTACTCTGAAAATCTCTTTCACATTTTGTATTGATCCTCAATGTAATAAATAATCTGATTATTTCATTGATTGTGTGATTAATTGATAAGAGCTGATGAGGGACCTGCTCCAAGAAGTGGGGTGGACAAACTTGGGGTGCGTTGCACCTCCAACATCCATTCCTAACCTCTTTTCCTGGAATTCTTTGGAAAATAAAGAGCTGTGCGCTGAAAATCTGAACTCTCCTCGATGGTGTGACATCGATGTCTGCCATGTTGAAACTGCAGTGTGCAGAAGATGGACTACAATACATGCATCTTACTTCACCACGTGTTCTGCTATTTCATGGATGTCATATAAACGAGAACAGCTGGGAAAATATCCTTCGTTACAAAGGCTGGAATTTGAGGAAGCAACAGTTGGTGTTGGTGCTGGACAGTTTATTTTCAGGTGTCATCAGGACGCGTCCTTAAAGTCTTCATCAGTGTCACGCTGCGTGTTCAGAGGCGAGCCCACTGATTGGTCCTCAGTAACACTGTTTTCATTAAGGAAGGCTTGTTCAGTGTTCTTCATGCAGACTGAACAGGAAGTAGTTTTCATTCCAGCAGTGTGAGGCTCAGAGTCCAGCTGTGAGTGTAACAGCGATGATAGTGGAACTATTAATATATCAGCAGCTCATGGATTCAATGGAAAATGCAGTGATGATTAACATTTATCTGATCTGCTGCACTTTGGTTATTATATCCATGTTTTCATGCACAGTCAGCGTTTTCTCAAAGGACGGTCCGGTGTGCCCTACTCTAAAGGAAGCAATAAAGGAAGCATTGAAGCTCCTTTCCTTGGTGTTTGGAGGAGCTCTGATTGTTACCAGCATGCAGACACTTACGGGTCACGCCTCCCAGTGAGGAACCTTCCACAACAAAATGGACAATAGGAATGCACCCTTTGTTCCTGATTAGTCGGTTTGATCAGCTTCAAGTATCATCTTGAGAACGACATCATCACCGGAGCGCTGATACAAGGATTCGCCATGACAACGTGAAAAGAGCAGCACCTCCATCTGAATCGAGAGGAGCAGGAGAGTCAGTCCTGCACAGATCAGCTGTGCTGGAGCCCTCAGACTCCTCCACCTGTAATCACTGAATCAGCTGACCATCACACAGGTGAGACACACCTGCGGTGTGTGTGCGTGCTATGCTTAGACGCTACCTGTGGGTTAGGGTTAGCCAGCTGTGCCAGAGTGACCGAGCCCCAGGCCGAGAGGCCGAGGGCACCCCACCCCCGAAGTGGCCCGAGCGAGCCCCAGGCTCCAGGCCCTGATAAGCAGCCACCAAGGAGTGAGCCGGTGTGTACCTGGACGCCCATCCCCGGACACAAAGAACCACCAACGCACCGATGTCTGAGGGTGTCTGCCACCGGCAGGGGGAGTGGTGGGGGGACACAGGCCTCTTATTTATTTCCTAATACTGTGACACCTTCTATGGAAGTTTGTGGAGCTCCAGTTTTTGTCAGACTTCCTTTTAAACTCTCTCAAGGTAGATCCCATCTCCAGATCGGATCAGGAATTATGTGACAGGCCACTTACCAGACTGCAATCTGTCAGCTCAATAAATCTCCTGGAGCAGATGGACTCGTGGCTGAAGTCATTCTCTGATGAGCCAGCTCCCTTCTTATTGCAGCTTTATATAGAAAGTTTACAAAACCACCCCAGCGACTCTACCTCGGGGTATAACCCGTCTTGGTCACTGACGACTGGCGTCCTAATTGTTTACTGAACAATGATCTCAAAATTCTAGCATTAATTAAAATCCGTTATTGATGAGACACAATCAGGTTTCATGAGAAACATATAAAAAATAACATAAGGCTCATTTTGGACATCCTGATAAATTTGGGTTTGGTAGAAACGTCATTGCTGATGTTTGAACTCTGTAAGCACTGCATTAAACTGTGGCTCGACTCTCAGCTTCAATATCTGCAGAGGACATCATCAAGGACGTCCCGTCTCCACATGTCTGCTTCTTCCTGTTTGTCGGCTCGGAGACTGTCACTGCAATCTGGGCTCATCGGGGGTTTGAGTCCACTCCTCGAGGGCCTGAAACCTTTACAGGTGTTGCTGCAGCACACCTGAGTAACATCAGCAGGTCGTTAGCAACACCTGACTGCACGCTCAGCCCCGAACCCTGAACCCGAACCCCGATGATCGTCATGTTACTCAGGTGTGCTGCAGCAGCAGGTTTCCTCAAGGAGTTTGTGACTTAACTGATGTTGATACAATCAGCAGACGATACAAGTTTGGAGCCAGATTTCATTCAGCTTTAAAACACTTCACGTCTCCTACAGAGCAGCAGGTCTCTGTCTTCACATCAATCAATGTGAGATTTGATTGTTCGGTATCGTTCTCACTAAAACCAACAGAGGCTCATTAAACTTCAGTTTCACTGAGCTCGGTCTCTGAGAGGCTTCAGTCCTCATGCAGCGGCGTCTCCAGGTGAGCTGTGGAGCTGGGATCCTCTTCAGCTCATGAGAATCAAAGAAATCTGCAGTGAAAAAGCAAAGATGAGGCTGAAAGAAATCAATGATGAACTCTTATGAGAACGCTGCTCTGTCTTCCTCTCTAAACAACACATTTATTATTACTCAGCTTCCTACAAGCATGTGTGATGTCATCTTCCTCTAAAACTGGAGCTTTTATTTCTTTGTCTGTAATTCTGATGTTGTTGAAACTGTGATGAAGAGTCCGAGCTCTGTTCCAGGAGGACCCTGTTTCTAAGCACACGCAGTCTTCTGTGGGAATCGCCTTTAATCAGGACCACATCAGGACAACAAGTTGTGAAACATTGTGTGTCTGTATTTCATGTAATCTGTGTGCGACTGAGGCAGCTGCTGCGCTTTGTTCTTTTGTGGAATAAAGTTTTGTGTTTTTTAACTGGGAAGTACAAGCTTTTCAGAGCTGAACACCTGCCGTGTTGTGCCAAAAAGTGATTTCCAATGTTTCTGTGTGTTTTTTTGTGAGTAATATTTTTACGTATGTTGGTAAATAGACTTTGGTGAACAGAGGGGTTATATATAAAATTTAAAAATTACATGTTTTTCAAGTATCTTTATAACTCCATAAAAATGTGTTTTTAACAGTAATGTCAAGGAGATTTATTTAACTGGAAAAATAAAGGATATATAAAAGTCACTGCCAAAAACTGATTGCCACGTCTACCTTGTGACAGGAATGTTGGCTGTCAAGATGGCTTGATGTCATTCATGAGGGAAACATTTGACATATATTTCACATATTATAGACCAACAAGTGATTTATAGCAGTTTAAATACGAGCAATCAGTTTTGGGCCTAACACCGGAACACCACGCATACACACTCATTCTGGGCCATTCATTCGCGCAGTGTCAATAAACCACAACATCCAGTTATGACGTCATCTTCGTGCGGCCTCCCGGAAGTGCGCGCTGGAGCCAGAATGGCGCAGAAGTGGAGCGGCGGCTGCAGCTCAGGTGTCGTTTGATGACAAATTCACCGAAAATCACCGGAAACCGGAGACCGGAGCGCGAGGTGGACGGGGAACCCGCGGAGGACACGCGCCGCCGTCGGGGACGCACACACGCGCAGTGAGTGTCCGCTACGCTTTGCGAGCCCCGCGGCTAGCATGCTAACGTGTTGAGTCACGGGGGTCCAAGTCCGCGAGCAGCCTCGCCGCGAGCTTCGGAGCACCCCAGGCCCGCCCGCAGGAGCCCTCCCGGCGGCCACGCTGCCGCCCACCGCGGGCGGAGAAATTCAGAGGACCGCTAGCCTGTTAGCCTGTTAGCACTGCTCTTCCTATGTTAGCATGCTAACAGAGAAGCTAGCCGTCCGCTCAGGGGAGCCGGGGTCCACCTGACGTCATCAGTGTGTTTGTCTTTGTTGTGGGAGTTTAATCACGTGGTTCACCGCGTCGCTGTCGCCTGTGCTCCTCACCTGAGTTCACAGGTTGATTAGTTATTCCGCCACCAGGAGGGGCTGATCAGAGTGACGTCATCCGACGTAGCTGGACTCATCTCCACAAGGGGTGGGACAGAGGTCCAGGTAGCTCCTGTGAGCATGCAGGTTATATAGCAATCAGAAGTTTGGTGGTTTGAGCCCTGGGTGTCAAAGTGCCTTTGAGCAAGACACTGAACCCTGAGTTACTCTTTAGGTGTGTGTGCGTGCGTGCGTGTGTGTGTGTGCGTGTGTGTGTGTGTGTGTGTGTGCTTTAAAGTGCTTTGAGCACTCCAGTAGTTGTATCAGACCTGTCCATTTACAGACAGCTGTTAGTCAAAGAGGCTACGCCCCCAATAATGCAGGTTATTACCCAGGCATGTTTTCCACACCCTGTCAGGTGTTAAACATGGCAGTGTGTGGGACAGAGTCAGAGAGACTTTATTTATCCCCAAGGGACGATTAAGATACAGACAGAGGCCCAAATACAGTGGGCCTCTGTGGGTGTCAGAGGGATCGCAGCAGAGGTTGCACACCTGCAGGCCAGGTGAGACTTGAGCAGCCTGAGCCTCTGTTTTCAGACAAAGATCTAGGAGGCGGGGCTTAAGATCCTATTTAGGCAATTTTAACGCAGATTACAGGTTTTATTATTACCTATCAGCTGACCTAGACTCTGTGGCCCAATCGGCTCTTCCACAAGCTGAATCACCATGGAAACAGATGCAGAACAGGTGATGGTTTTTTACGTGCATGTTGTCAGTGTGCAGCCCAGCAGCTAAGACTGCATGTGATGCAGAACTCCTGCTGAGTCACAAACAGTGAACACATCTGTTCAACCAATCACATTAATTCCCTCTGATCTGATTTCACGTCTCCTTTATCAGGCTGTGGGACAGGAAGTATTCATGTTTCCATGGAAACAGCTGTAATGTTTAGCTGTCACCTTAGAGACAAAGAGCAGCACTGAGCGCGCTCAGACACCAAATCCTTCACTGTAAATCAAATTTTATTCTCCCGCTCTGTGCCGAAGATTCTGCTGCTTCAGCTCTCAGATCATCATCATCATCATTGATCATGGCTTTGATTGGTGCAAGCAGCACTCACAGGGTCATTCTTTGAAGAGGAAGAGTCACATGACGTGCAGAATACCCGTTTCATGTGGGTGCACACTGAGCCTGAAGCAGAGAGCCCAGGTTATCAGAGAGTTACCTCTGACTGAGGTTAGGTTTTGTTGATCTAGTTAACTCAAAGAAAGCCTGGAGATGTTGCACCTCCTCCGTAGTCATGGCCCTCTTACAACAAGTCACCTGAACAGGTGTTCGGCCCTCTGTTAGACAGGTGGAGACTGCATTAAAGGTCGAAGCTCTGTCTGGACCCAGCTGTGTGTGTTTGTGTGTGTCAGCAGGTGATGGCGGAGCGGCGAGGCGAGTGTTTGTGGAAGAAACACGTGGCGGAGCAACTCAAGCTTAGAGACCGAGAGCAGAGACAGGCCTTCGAGGAGATCATCCTGCAGTGTGAGACACTCTTCCTTTAACTCTCTGTACTCCGTAGAATTCCCTGGAATGTTCCTGTTTCCAGAGGTTCAGATAGAAAAAAGTTATTTTAAAAGCTGCTGTAAGGCAGCAGCTGTAAGTTGGGTTGAAGTTAAAGATCGCAAGTAGCTGAGCTATATATGAACATTTCTTCATCTTCCTCCTTAAGTCTGAACTGAAGTCAGAGCTCTGAGACACACAGACCTGCATGAACACACTCAGTTATTCCCGATAGGTTAGACCCACATGACTGCGCCAAACAACAGGAGCTGATCAGAAGCTTGAGTGTCCTAAAACTCACACGTCCACTCTGATGAAGAATGACCACGTTCTCAGTTCCACTCAGTTTGGTCCGAGTCGAGCAGCGTAAGCGCCACTGACAGCAGCTGACAGCAGTTAGAGGCCGTCGGCAGCACAGAGCAGCGTGCCCACAGAAGCGCTCGGCGACACATCGACTCATCGCAGTGAAGCTTTCAGAGCTCTGCTTCGTAGGTCACCGTGGTGACGCCACCTTAACATTAACACGGTGCTGACGCCCATGTTGGATTTAAACATGGCTGCAGCTCACACACCTGTACAGCTGACTGGCGCTGTCGTGGCGGCGCTCAGAAGGACTAACCCTGAGTGCAGCTGACAGAAGGAAGCTCCACCCACACACTTGTCAGCCACCTACAGCGTAGCGTCCATGTTGTTTGAGTTGTCGTAGTTGTTGATGTATCGATGGGTTTTCAGATAACCGTCTCCTGGAGAAGGCGGACCTGCAGGCTGTCCTATCGGAGCGTTACCAGGCCGACAAATATGACGTTCAGAGAGGCCACGAGTCCAGGTGAGTGTACGGCGTGCTGGTGTGTGCTGTCACTCGTCGGCGTGTTGTCTAACGTGTCTCTTTGTCCCGTGGCAGTGCGGCGGACTCGAGCCGCAGCGACGCTCTGCAGCAGGAGATGGCTCAGATGAGGATCCGGCACCAGGAGGAGCTGACGGAGCTGCACAAGAAACGAGGCGAGGTGAGTGCTTGCCGGCGTGCCGCCAAGCCTGAGGCGGGGTTAGGGGGACGTACAGGTGAGAGTTACTGAGCTGTGATAGTGCACACGGTAAGGGAAAAGCTGGAGTGTTTCCTGTGTGACACGCTCAGTTTGCTCCAGCTGTGACTGCTCGCAGCGCCGTGACGTCGTTTTGAACAGACAGTGGATGGAGGGTTGTTTGCGTGTTTGGCGATGCGCTGCGGCCGCTCACGTGTTGGTGGTGGCTCTGCTTCACCCGCACACCGCTGGCCCACCCAAGACTGAAGCGCCTCTTTGTGCCACGCCCACTGCTTAAACCGGCGCCAGGTCTGTTTTCCTGAAGCTGAAGCAGGCGAGGATGACAGGACGTCAGTCGCAGGGACGTGCTCGCAGTTCTGATCATGTGAGGGAATTCACAACTAATCACATGATTCCTGACCACCACTAACAGGAAGTGATGTCACAGTGATAGTTGATACTTTCTGTCATCTGACATCCTCTGACTCATGGAAACTCTGAGCTGCTGACATGTGACACACGAGGCTTTATAGCAGGAAGTGTAAATGTTTGACTTTCAGTTCTGCTGCAGCTCATCAGTGAGCGAGCGCTGGTGGAGGCGGTCCTGTGCTGGAGAGCTCCACCTCTGAATGCTGAGTGCCGATGATGTCACAGCTCCAAACGGAGCGTAAAGCTGTTTCTGGCTCAGTTTTTGACCTTTGACCTCTGGTTTGGTTTAATGGTGCCACCTTCGGGCTGCAGAACCACATTGCATCCAACAGGAGGCTGCGTGTGTTCATCAGTACCTACTGTGACTGGTTTTCCATTACAGTTCAGTACATCCTAATTTGCTGGTTGTTGTCATGACAATGCGTCCGAGCGAAATTAGTGTGCGTCACAAACGCTACAACAAAGGTCGACGGCGTTTCTCCAGACTGACCAGCGAATCGGTGACATGCAGTCGGATGACGTCACATTTTAGTACCTGCTCTCACTTGGAGCCCCGTTTGTACAGGTACTACAGAAGTATCAGGTACTACAGAAGTATCTGGTACTATGAAGGTACCACGTCTATGACCTAATGCAAAACCTTGAAAAGCAAAGACCAAGACAGACGCCCACCACTTTAATCACACTAGATCTTGTTTTAACATCTGGCAGAGAAACTGAACATTTAAGTGTTTCCTGAAAACCCTCTGCTGTCTGATCGTTTCCTGATAACATTTACAATAATTGATCACACAGCAGTGGGATGCCAGGACCTGCGTAATGACTCAGTCTGCGTTCACATTTGATATGAGGCTGTGTCCTGTTTTAACATCACATATGTAAAATTGTTGTCTGACAGAGACAGCTGGTGACAGAAAAACGGGGTATTTTAAAACTACACCATTGCTGCCTGTGATTTGAAATGCATTCTGGGATACCTGGCTGCCCCAAGTCCACACATCCAATCGATTATCTAGGATCGACTTGTCTTGACTTACTTTGCACGGCAACCAATTAGATGTTAGAGAAGCTGCAGTGGCAGTGTTAACCCCGCCCCCTTAGTTTGATGGGTGACGCTGACAGATAAAATAAATTCACGGTGATAGCTGAAGGGGACAAAAGTGCCAAAATGAATTAAATAAATGCATCATTAAATAATTAAACATATCATAAATATTTATTTAATTAATTATTGCAACATTTAATTAATTATTTAATGATGTATTAAATTAATTCATTATGTCAGTCCTGGCATTCCATGCACAGCAGTGGAGAGTAGACTTTATCACAGTAGACGTCTTTCTGAAAGCGCTGTGACTGTGAATATAAACACAGAGCAGAGCAGCTATCTGAACGCTACCCCAACAGAGGTCGATCATGTTAATGATTTCACCTCCTCACTACGTACGACTCTGGATACTGTAGCTCCAGTGAAAACTAAGGTCTCTAATCAGAAGTACCTGACCCCGTGGTATAATTCTCAAACACGTATATGTACACAAAGATGGCCCCGCCCCCCCTGAGCCTGGTTCTGCTGGAGGTTTCTTCCTGTTAAAACTGAGTTTTTCCTTCCCACTATCGCCAAAGTGCTGCTCATAGGGGGTCACATGATTGTTGGGTTTTTCCTGTATGTACTGTTGTAGGGTCGACCTGACACTGTGAAGCGCCCTGAGACTGTTGTTGTGACGCTGTATAAAAAAACAAAAAGACTGAATTGAAAACTGTGTCGATCCGAGTAGGTACAAAAGGGTCTTTGTGTTTGTGTGTGTGTTGTTTCCTCTGACTTGGTCATGTGACAGTCCTGTAAACAGCTGATTGGTTATTTTCCTGTTTTTGTCATCAGCTGGCCCAGAGCGTGATCGAACTGAACAACCAGATCCAACAGAAGGACCGAGAGATCCAGAACAACGAGGCCAGGTCAGACACACACACACACACATGCACACACGCACACACACACACACAGAAACACACACACACACACAGAAACACACACACACACACACACACACACACACACACATGCACACACACACACACACATGCACACACGCACACACACACACACAGAAACACACACACACACACAGAAACACACACACACACACACACACACACACACACACACACATGCACACACGCACACACACACACACAGAAACACACACACACACACAGAAGCACACACGCACACACACACACACAGAAACACACACACACACACAGAAACACACACACACACACACACACGCACACACACATGCACACACATGCTCAGACACACACACATGCACACACACACACACGCACACACACACACACACACACACACATGCACACACACATGCACACACATGCTCAGACACACACACATG
>NC_142117.1:42202500-42215000 GCF_056152115.1 Neolamprologus brichardi | reverse complement strand
TCTGTCCGTCCGGCAGCACACGCTGACGGGTCACAGCGGGAAAGTCCTGTCCGCTCGCTTCCTGTTGGACAACGCTCGCATCGTGTCTGGGAGCTACGACCGCACACTCAAGCTGTGGGACCTTCGCAGCAAAGTCTGTACGTGAGTGCACGCTCGCTCAGCGTCGGCGAGTCCTCGCCCGAGCTAACTGTCGCTCACCTGTGCAGGTATGAAGACGGTGTTCGCGGGCTCCAGCTGCAACGACATCGTGTGCACCGAGCAGTGCGTCATGAGCGGACATTTTGACAAGAAGGTTCGCTTCTGGGACATCAGGTGAGCGGCGCACGAACGCTGTCATCACTCAGCATGTCTGCCATCTGTCACGTGATGACACGCTCGTGTGTGTGACATCAGGGCTGAGAGCATCGTGCGGGAGCTGGAGCTGTTCGGCAGAGTGACGTCGCTGGATCTGAACCACGATCGCACCGAGCTGCTCACCTGCTCCAGAGACGACCTGGTGAAGATCGTCGACCTGCGCACCAACGCCGTGAAGCAGACGCTCAGGTGAGGCGGGCCCAGTGCAACGCAAAGCGGTCGAAGTTTAGAGGCAGCAGAAACATGGCGAGTCCATCTCGTTGGCAGGCGGTCAGTAGGGCTGATGATGTGAGGAGAGATCACCTCATATTTAAATAACCTCCAAGAACAAGAAGAAGAATCTTTGTTGTCACGGGAACAGTGAAAGTTTCCCCATGTGTGTGAAATATTATCACACATGACACAGAGAAAATTACACTAGAAAGACGAGTTATACATGCATGTGAGGAGCAGGAGCATCAGTGATGCTGCACATTGAGTCGCTGCTGTTGCTACTGAATACAGTTTAAAGAGGAATGCTGGTTGCATTATCGTATAACCAAAAACACGGTTTATAAATCAAGTGTAAAACATGATTTCCAGCCTAAACTCAGTGTTTTTAACGATCCGCTGCACACGAGGTGGTCGGCGCCGACCTTTAACGAACAGCAACAAAATGAAACGACTGAAACGACGAAGCTTTTGTGCTGTAACGTATAACAATAGTCAAACTGTCGCACGTCTGACCACGTGAAGTACCCAGGATGCTTTTGTTGCCGTAGCGACACTGAGTCACTGTTGACGTCACAGGCAGATCCACTTCCTGTGCTGTGGTCATGTGACTCGTTCTGTTTGTGATGGTCAGGTGACCTCGGCTGACTCTGTGTGTTTGTTCAGTGCGCAGGGTTTCAAGTGTGGAGCTGATTGGACCAGAGTGACCTTCAGGTGGGTTCCTCTCATTACTCGTGTGTGTGTGTGTGTGTGTGTGAGATCTGAGCGCGCTCAGTGTGTCTCGTTCTCTTTCAGTCCTGACGGGAGCTACGTGGCCGGCGGATCAGCTGACGGCGCTCTGTACATCTGGAATGTGCTGACGGGGAAAGTGGACCGGACTCTAGACCGGAACCACAGGTAAGGTCGTTCAGGTTCATCCACACGCCAGCGGCTCATGCCACGCTGCTGACCTTTGACCTCTCCTTGCTGCTGTCGTTGCAGCTCAGCCATCAACTCGGTGTCCTGGTCGCCTTCAGGAGCCTACGTGGCAAGCGTGGAGAAAGGCAGTCGCGCCATCTTGTGGTCAGACATGTGACCGGGCCCGAGGAGGCGGAGTCAGGCTGTGGGCAGCCAACGGCGGCCCCTCTGCCATCTTCATCGTGGTGAAGATGAAGAGGATTCCCTTGACTGTGGAGGCGAGCTGCTGTGTTCTGTTTCTGCAGCTTTTCATGTTCAGCATCATTTTAATGACCGGGAGGAGGCGGAGCCACATGCGGCGCCGCAGCTGCTGATGTGAGGACGGCCAGTCAGGTGACACGTTGGAAACGCAGAGACATTTCACTGTTGACACTTCCTCTCCTCACTGCACAGGACGCCTCAGGAAACAGGAAGTGCGTGCACCGACCAATCAAAGATTAAAGAAACTGTCGTGTGGTTTGTTCCTGCGCTCGGCAATGCCTCATTTCTACCTCGCCGCTTCGCTCGCGCCAGGTACTGCTGACTTCCTGTTGTTCGTTGTCCACTGCAGACAGAACCGCGTCCTCGCTGTGACATCATCAGCAGGACAGCGTGTCGTGTTCTGAACGCGGCGCCGGCCCGAGCCTCGACAGGTGGTCAGCACGAGCCTCAGTGGAAACAAGGGGCGGAGTGGAAATGAGGCCGTTTGGACCGTGACGTGAACGCCATCAGTGATGTTTTTCCACAAACAGGAAGTGGACCTGTGACAGACCTGTGTGGGTTTGTGTTTGATTCACAGGTGTGTTGCAGACTGTTCAGCACTGACCTCGCGTGGACAGACGGGCGCATGTGATTGTGTAACCTGATGATTGTAAATGTCCTGTAAAAGTCCTGATGAATAAATCCTCTGACACACGAGTTCTTCCACGCCGCTCGCTCTCTGAGCCTCACAGCGGTGGCGAGCTGTTCTTGCTCCTGAGCCCAGCTCGTCTCGCTTTACGTCTCGATGTTTCCTGTGAAGCGTTCTTCACATTAAGGAGCTTCCTGCTGGAAGCAGGGCTCGCCAAATCCGTGTGTTTCTGTTCTGTGTCCTGTTTGTGTGTATATATTATATATATTTGTTTCTTTCTGGCTGCTGTTACAACAACATTTCCCCTGTGGGACAATTAAGGGATCCTTATACCACAACACACGCAGCACATGGCTGGGAATTAAACCACATCGTCCACAGACACGACATGCCACCCATCCAGACAGCCTTAAAACCTTCTACGCCAGCTTTGACAGGCTGAACACAGACCAACCTCAAAGGCCCCGGCGGCCCCACGGGCTTCCAGGTCAAACACACACAGGTGCTGAAAACTCTGAAGGTGAACCCCCACCAGGATGTGGGACCCGAGTTCCTCCCAGAGTCCTGAAGGCCTGTGGGGAACAACGAGCTGCTGCGTATGCCGACATCTTCAACCTGTCACCGTCCCAGTGCTCCACCATTATACCAGTCCCCTAAATGACTGCAGGCCAGTAGCACTCACACCAGTTGCCATGAAGTGCCTAGAACAACTGGTTCTCACACACATCAACCACACGGTCCCAGACGCTGTCAGTCCCTCCAGTTTGCTTCCCAGTCCCAGCTGTGAAACTCTTCTTGTTATCATCTATCGTCCACCTGGGCCTCACAGAGTTTCTGTCTGATTTCTCAGACTTTTATCTGTTTTAGTTCTGAGCTCAGATAAAATAATTATTGTGGGTGATTTTAACATCCAGATGATGCTAAAAATGACTCAACATGGAATTTAATCTGTTATTAGACTCAACTGGCTCAAACTGTAAAAGAACCCACCCACCACTTTAATCACACTCTAGATCTGGTTTTAACATATGGCATAGAAACTACAGTGTGTGGCTGATGCACAGCAGATTATGGTCACATGTCTCTGTGTCAGTGACTGAGGTCAAAGGTTAACGTGTCCGCTTACTTCTGATATCCACGATGTCGTCACATTCAGGCCCTGCAGGTGACCTTTAAGACTTTTAGAAACATCGAGCAGCTGAATAGACCAACACCGGTCCAACCGAAGCTTCAGGTGTGTGTGCGTGTCTGTGTGTGTGTGTGCGTGTCTGTGTGTGTGTGTGTGTGTGTGTGTGTGTGTCTGTGCGCGTGCGTGCATGTGTGTGCGTGTCTGTGTGCGTGTGTGTGTGTGCGTGTGTCTGTGTGTGTGTGTGTCTGTGTGTGTGCGCGTGCGTGCATGTGTGTGCGTGTCTGTGTGTGTGTGTGTGTGTGTGCGTGTCTGTGTCTGTGTGCGTGTGTGTGTGTGCGTGTGTCTGTGTGTGTGCGTGTGTCTGTGTGTGTGCGCGTGCGTGCATGTGTGTGCGTGTCTGTGTGCGTGTGTGTGTGTGCGTGTGTCTGTGTGTGTGCGTGTGTCTGTGTGTGTGTGTGTCTGTGTGTGTGCGCGTGCGTGCATGTGTGTGCGTGTCTGTGTGTGTGTGTGCGTGTGTGTGTGTGCGTGTGTCTGTGTGTGTGTGTGTGTTGCTGCTGTCAGCACTCAGACTGCTGAGTCTGAGTGACAGAAACTTATCGGCTCAGTCGCATCCTGCTGATCATGTTAATGACATATTAATATCGATCAATACACAAACCAGAACCATCATGTGCTTTCAGTCTTCATTCATCTGTATGTGTGTGTATATATACGTGTGTGTGTTGTATACATAGACATGAAACAGCAGCAGGTTCTTCACTCTGATCATCACGCAGCTGCTCACAGCGAGCAGGCCCAGTGCTCTGACTCCTGCAGACGCTGTAGCAGCAACCGGCTGCATTTTTAAAAAGACTTTAAACATGTTTTTCAGTGTGGAGATCTGCTGAGCTGAAAAAGTTATGAAAGATATGAGATGATAGAAAAATCATTTAAAAGCTCCGACGGTCAGGTGCATGGTGAGGTCAGGGGTTTGGACCAAAGATGTTTAACTCCACGTTTATTCAAATCTGCTGTTGTTGCCATCAGTCAGAAAATTCATCAACCCACTAGAAAAGGTGTGTGTGTGTGTGTGTGTGTGTGTGTGTGTGTGTGTGTGTCTGTGTCTGCCTGCAGGATTATTCCCTGTAATGACGTGCATGCTGACCAGGCTTTGTGTGCTGATTATAAATACAACTGATCGTTCTGATCAGCTTCAAACCTTCGTCTCTCCAGCTCGTCTTCATCACTGCAGCTTCAGGTCAGTCTGTTCAGTGAAAGATGAATCTGTTATCAGTGTGAATGAGTGTTTGATGATGGGTTTCATTCGTTTATTGAGGAAGTCTGAAGGTCAGCTGGTGTTCCTTCATTCTGTGAAGCTTCACCTAAAAGCACAAACAGCTTCACAGCTGATGTGAAACAACAAATCTGATCAATTACTTTTTAAACTTGGTGACGAGTTACCAGAAGTTAAAACTCATACATTTGTTTTTGTAGTATCCCCTGATTTTATATGATGCAGCATTAAGTTTGATTGAAAAACAAACAAACAAAAAAACCCAGTAAAACTGGATTAACATCAACTGAGGTGGAACGGCGAGAAGATCTTCTCAGAGCTTCAGAGGAGATGTAAAGGGTTCAACTATGCGTGTCAGGATGTGAGCACCCAGTTCAACAATCTGAGAAAAACATTTGTCACTGTAAAGGTCAGTGAGTCCCTCACCTACAGTTCATGATCGAGAGGTGGAGTCAGAGGAGGATGCTGCAGAGATGTGGGTATTGGTGGATGTGGGTGGGTGTTGGTGGGCATTAGTGGATGTTGGTGGGTATTGGTGGATGTGGGTTGGTGCTGGTGGATGTTGGTGGGTATTGGTGGATGTTGGTGGGTATTGGTGGATGTTGGTGGGTATTGGTGGATGTTGGTAGATGTTGGTGGATGTGGGTGGGTGTTGGTGGGCATTAGTGGGTGTTGGTGGGTGTTGGTGGATGTGGGTTGGTGCTGACTCACGTGATTAGGTAGAGGATCATCAGGGGGTCCTTTGTCCCTCTTGGGGGGAAACTCCCACAGGGTTTAAATCTGGGACTCTCCACCGTTTGACTCTTAGAACTGAAGAAGCTTCTCGGATGAAGGTGAAACGTCTTAAAGAAGTCCAGCTTTTCTTTCCAACCTCCTTAATCTAGCAAGATCAACCAACACCTACCAACAACCACCAACAGACGCTTTTCTTTCCAAGCTCCTTAGACTACGATGGTAAATGGTAAATGGACTGGTTCTTATAAAGCGCTTTTCTACTCTTCTGAGCACTCAAAGCGCTTTAAACTTGTGCATTCACCCATTCACACAAGCACATTTTTCTAAGTGCTTTCTAAGTAACATTCACCTTTCGAACAGTAGATGACCTGCTGTACCACCTGAGCTACAGCCACCCTGATGACCTGGATGACTGAGAACCTTCATAGACAGATGTCGGTTGATGTTGGTTTATCTTGGTGGATGTTGGTTGATGTTAGTGGCTGTTGGTAGGTGCTGGTAGATGTTGGTTGATATTGGTTGGTGGTTTATCTTGGTGGATGTTGGTTGATGTTAGTGGATGGTTGGTGGTTGATTTTGGTGGATCTTGGTAGGTGCTGGTAGATGATGGTTGATATTGGTGGATGGTTGGTAGATGTTGGTTGATATTGGTGGATGGTTGGTGGTTGATATTGGTGGATGTTGGTTGGTGTTGGTGGATGTTGGTTGATATTGGTGGATGTTGGTTGGTGTTGGTGGATGTTGGTTGGTGTTGGTGGGCGTTGGTTGGTGTTGGTGGATGCAACATGGAACATGAGTGGAGCACATCACTGCATCCACACGGAGAAACTCCCCCACCTCCTCCGAGCAGGTGCAGGGGTAGCTGGCACATCTGTGACGGCGTCATTAATGCTGAGGCACATCTGCAGCTGTAGGAGAATGTGCTCTGTCTGGACAGCGTCTGTGATTCCAGACAATGAAGAAATCTCACTGAGCACAGCCTGCAGCAGCTCCATAACTGACCCAGCCCAGACCATCACCCACCAACACCACAGCTGGAGTGCTCCATCCACCAGATCTTTTTTATTATTCTTATTAGTCGGAGTTTCTTTCATGTCTGTACAATGTTAAAGAAAACTGCGTTAGATCTGCTGCCTGTGTTCTCAGTTGGTCATATTACTGGGATGCTTTAATCATCCATAGATGCACGAGTGTTTAGGTGTGAGGGCTGTGTGCGATTTAACTTTGAGATGACAAACGTTTGATATGTCTCTGTGCTGCAGGTCAAGATCCAACACTCAGCATGAGTCCCAAGCACGTCGTCTTTAAAAAGGTGTCCCGTGACAAGTCGGTAAGTTCTGAAGATAGTTCAGCATCGACATCATAAGTCATGGAGAAGATGTGGTTTAGAAACCCAGAGCAGAGGTCATATCAAAGTTCCTTTTGGAGAGACTAAAGTTTCCCCCCGATGGAAACATCAGCATTGAAAGGATGCTGATTTGTACTCAGGACACCATTTAAGGCATTCATAAAGTTCTGGTCCCTGATCTTCCTCCAGCGCTCTGTGTGCAACAGGATCCAGGTGTTAATCCGGACCCTCTGGGCTGCGATGGCATCTTTGTGCTGAAATCCAAATTGAACTGACATGTGACAGAGTAACTGTAATGTTAATGTCTGCTTTGCCTGCAGGTAAACATTCAGGTTTTTTATTTCTGACTTCAGAATGGGAAAAGGTTCAAAAACTCCATCGATGAACTGAACCGATGCGCCTCCTGCTCCGGTCTGTGGGAAACTAAAAGCACAAATAAAAACCTCTACTCAGAGCTGTGCTGTCATTTCTGCCTCTGCAAGCATGTGATGGTCCACCCTGCTTAGAGTGAATGTGGAGCTCCTGCAGACTCTGAGTGTCCTCCAAGTCACTGACTTATTCCCACAGAAAGACGTACCCATCCACACATGCAGGACAGGTTTAGTAGGGGCTGTGCTGCAGGAGGTGTAGCAGGAGGAGGTGTTTGCTCTTGGTCCTGCAGTCATTCTTACGTGACCCTCGTGTGCTTTCAGGTGACCGTCTACATGGCCAAGAGGGACTTTGTGGATCACTGCGACTTTGTGGATCCAGTCGGTGAGTCCTGATGCTAACTACTATACAGATATAGAAATAAAGAGTGACTAATACAGAGCTAGAATATGAAATCTGAGTCACAAACCCTAATTCACTCCAAACTGGGTCAAAGACCCAGGACCGAGTCTTTGAACAGAGCTTCTCCACCACACAGCGCTCATGGTGGATGTTGAGGGGTGGCCTGTGCTGTGGATCCATAACCGCAGTGAACAGACTGAACAGTACTCACTGGTTCTTCTGCTAATTGTAAACTAGCATGGATATGGTAGCAGAGCAGGAAGTAGTTGATCATTTCTGCTCATGCCCAGTAGGAGGACAGTGACAAACCTTTAAAACAGTCAGGAGTGTGTTGTGATTTGATCACTTCCTGTTTCCTACAGATGGCGTGATTGTGATTGACCCAGTGCAGCTCAAAGGAAAGAAAGGTCAGTGTGTAAATGTGTGCAGTAACATAAGGCAGAACCCGGAGGAGGCGCTGTGGGACTCCCTCCGTCAGTGTGGCGAAGCTCAAATTTACCGGAGGAGGTCCACGGGGTTATGACTGTGGTTCCTGTGTAAAACATGTTTCACTGAATGAAAGCTTCTTTCTCTGCAGTGTGGGGTGGGGTGGGGGGGGGTGGGGGGGTGCCACACAAAAGATCTCAGAGAACAATAAGCAGCTTCTGACAGACGTTTCTCCAGCTTCACACTGATTTAGGTTTGATGGAGCCAGATTCTCCTGGTGCAGCATGCTCTTGGATGTGTGGGTTCATTCCTGTTTTTCCGTGTCTGTTAGTGTATGTGATGCTGTCGTGCACATTTCGCTACGGCCGTCAGGACATGGATGTGATGGGCGTGGCCTTCAGGAGGGACCTCTTCCTGGTGACCCGGCAGGTTTACCCCGAGCTGCAGGACAAAGAAAAGCTCACCCACACCAAGATCCAGCAGAAGTTGCTGCGAAAGCTCGGAAACAACGCCTTCCCCTTTTTCTTCGAGGTGAGGAACAGCCTGAAACGTCTGGAAAGATCAGGCCCTGCTAGAGGAAGAGGTTTAATCCCTCCATCAGGTTCAAGGATAGAAAACAGAAAGGCCACATTTGCCATGTCTGGAATAGAGACGTGTTTGTTGTGTTAGGTTTTGTACAGTGCAGATCTGGCCTAAATCGTCATCCAAAATCCTCAAGGTAAAAAAGGAAAACCTGATTACAGAACGAATAAAAACATTAGAGCACCAGTCAGAATAACAAAACCCCCACAAATGTTTCAGAAATCTGTTAAAACTCTTTAAAACTGGAAATGTGGCACAGTGGTTCGCACTGTTGCCTCACAGCAAGAAGGTCCTGAGCTTGACTCAACCACAGAGATCTTTCTGTGTTTGCATGTTCTCCCCGTGTGCGTGGCTTCTCTACGGCTTCCTCCCACAGTCCAAACACATGCAGGTTCACTGCTTTAAATTGCCGATAGGTACGAATGGTTGTGTGTCTCTGTGTTAGCCCTGCGACAGACCGTCGACCTGTCCAGGGTGTGACCTGCCTCTTGCCCTAAGACAGCTGGGATAGGCTCCAGCAGAATAGGATGGATGGATGGATGGATGGATGTCCACATTTGAGCAGAAAAGAGTAGAGTTCTCTGAGAGGTTAGAAATTAATGATCATCAACCGTTCAGAAAGACAATCTAACGTTTTAGGGAAGAAATCTTCAGAAATACAGAGAAGGTGTAGCTGCATGAGAACCTCTGAGAAACTGACTGAAACCTGAACGAGGTCATCGTTCTGTAGTGACCAGCGTGAGTCTGTGGCGCCGTTACAGAGGAAGGGTTCACTCTTCTAATCGTATAGATTGTCTTGATTAGTTACTGTGTTTATTGTTGAGGAGGTTAGAACGAGACGTACCCGTTCAGGTCCCGTACAGGACGAGCGTGACGATGTTTGTGAAACGACTCTGTGCTTCAGTTTCCAGACAATCTGCCCTGCTCCATCACTCTGCAGCCCGGACTGTCCGACGTGGGGAAGGTAACGCCATCACTACTCTCAGCCTTTCATGTTCTTCATCTGTACATTGCTTCAGCACCACAAAGTCTCAGAGTCCACACACTGACGTTTCACACCAGCTTCCCTCTCGCTGCGTTTTCACGCAGTCCTCTGAAATCAGCCAATTCGCCCGATGACTCATACGAGCTGTAAATGTGCCAACTGTGTGTTTCTGTGTGCTGGACAGAAATGTGCGGTGGAATTTGAGGTGAAAGCTTTCTGTGGTGAGAACCAGGACGAGAAGATCGACAAACAGTGAGTCGCTCAGAGTGGATCTCAGTCCGAGGACTCGATGGACAGCCTTTCACGTGTTCCTCTGTCCTCTCTGCAGGAGTTCTGTCCGTCTCACCATCCGTAAGATCCAGTTCAGTCCAGAGGACAGCAAACTGCTCCCCAGCGCAGAGACAACCTTTGAGTTCCTGATGTCCGAGAAACCTCTGCACGTGAAACTGAGCCTGCCCAAAGAGGTCAGAGCTTCAGTCAGGTCCTGAACCACCAGGTTCTGAAAGCTGGAGGACTCTCACAGATGTACTCATGAACTTCACCTGTCTGCTTACCTGTCTGCAGACGTTTTACCACGGCGAGCCGCTCAAAGCCAATGTTGAAATCACCAACTCGTCCAGCAGGAACATCAAAGACATCAGCTTGTCAGGTGACATCAGTTTGGCTTCAGAGTACTTAAGGTGACGTAGAGCAGCGTGTCTCTGCCACCAAGCATCATTTCTTCAGCTTTTCCTTTTAAAAAGCGTGAAATGTACAAGCATGCAGAAGTTGGGTTACCATCAGGGGAGACAACTGATTTAAAGCCAAGAAGTCTGTAGTGAACAAAAACGGTATGAAGTCCATTCCAGAGTCCTTACTCTCCGGAAACATCTAAGCTAGGCAGCTAATATGTATTTACATGTAAACATGCTAATCAGGTCTTTCCTGTCAGTATTTTGTTGGCTTCAAGACATAATGACTTTAAATAAAATGTCTCCCCCTGCTGGTACTGCAGCTTACTGCACGCTTGCACATTTCCCTCTTTGGAGGGGCAGAGGGTGAAATGGACACAGTGGACGGTGTGTCTACGCGCTTTGCAGTGGTATCGGCTTGACTGGAGACATCAGCTGATAACACTTCCTCCATTAGCATAAATTTAAAAAGTCACGCAACCAAAGCAGATGATTGGCCAAACTGAAACCACACAGGCTCTTACGAAACCTTAAAGTTGTGACCTGCTCCTGGTAAACACGAGGAAAGGTGTCTGTGGCGGTGACACGCTGCCTCACCTGCACCAGCTGACAGCAGACAGGTGTGTTCCCTGCCTGCAGCAGCACGCTGGCTTACTTTGAGTTTCTGTGCTTAGTCGAGCAGGTGACCCACGTCATCCTTTACTCCAACGATAAGTACGTCAAGTCTGTGGCCAAAGAGGAGACCAGGTGAGTTAAGGATATAACAGAAGTATATTTATTTTGAATCTTGCGTTCATGGTCTCAGTTTGATCAGACAGAACATTTTTTCAAAAGGAAGATGTTTCCTGTACATTTAACTTTTGCATTGATCTGTTTAAAAACAGATGTGCCCGTCATACCTGATACATCTTGGTCTGAAGCAGGGGTCGGCAACCTGCGGCTCTTTAGTCCTTGTACTGCGGCTCCGCGTGGTTTGGGAAAATAAATTACAAGTATTGAGCTGAAGTGTATTTTATTTATGTTAGTTCTTTTTAAACTTGTAGTTCTAAATTGGAAGATTATTGTGATATTGAAATATAAAAATAAAATTATATTTTAAGCGTCACACTCGCGGAAGCCGGTATACCCGCAGAAACGCCGTGCATTTACCGAGACTTTCAGCCCCAGGTAGGCCAGTTATGGATCTTCGGATCCACATTATGTCAGCAGCTCCACCGTGAACTATGTTAAAACAAACACGCCTCACAGACAACAGCTCACAGTCCTGCGTAAAGATGAAGTGACTCGTACAGCCTGATCTGCAGACGCTGTGTGCAGAGGTTCAGGACCAGAAGTCTTATTGTAAACATATCACGGCAGACCGACGATGTTTGCATGAACACGCTTTTCAGCATCTTTATTGACCACTGTTCACACACGGTTGCTGTACGCACACAGCCGGCTGTAGCTTTGCAGCTCACAGCCCGACACACACCAACACAACAGCACAGACGTTAAGGCGGCGAGGCGTGATTGCGGGTGCAGTTCAGGTGCGTCCGCCTCCCCTGCAGCGGCGCTGCAGACCACGCCCCACTGCACGCATTAACCAGGTAAAATACACATTTAGACAGAATTTTGTAAATATCTATTTTTCTATTTTCAGCAGTCAGGTCAAGGCTCCAAAAGCACAAAGGCGATATGAGGGCGGCTCACAGCAGTTTTTGTTTGCTGGATCATTTTAGTTCAGCTTTCCTTTTGTTATATTTCTTTAAGAGTTCAAAATGTGTTAATTACATAAATAAAAAGTGATTTTCTCTGTAACTTCATGGATTTCATAAGCAACACACCTTAGTTGTTCACACAAAGCATAAAGGTAAAAAACAATATATACGTGTTATCTTCATCTTAGATGACACAAAGTATTTGCGGCTCCCAGAGTTTTCTTTTGCGTGGAAACCAAGTGGCTCTTTGGGTGTTAAAGGTTGTGACCCCTGACCTAAAGATACTCTTAGTGACCTCACACTGTCAGCTGGGTTAGTTTTAACCACCCTGGGTTCGACCAAGAGGTTTCTGATCATGTTATGTTTTCGGTTACAGTGACTCTGTGCCTTGTGGCACCAGTCTGAAGAAGGACTACACCCTGCACCCTCTGCTGGCGTACAACAAAGACCGCAGAGGACTCGCTTTGGATGGACGCCTTAAACACGAGGACACCAACCTGGCTTCATCGAGCATGTCAGAGACACACTGA
>NC_142117.1:42192500-42197500 GCF_056152115.1 Neolamprologus brichardi | reverse complement strand
ATTTCTGGGAGGCAGAGTTGAACATTTCCCGTCCTCAGAGGGTCAGTATGTCACGCTAAATGAAGGAAATGCTGGATATGATGAGTGTCAGCAGGCCGGGCTGTTACCGTGAGGCTCTGAGCGAATGTAGACGAGTAAAGTGCATCTTTAG
The DNA here is from genome assembly GCF_056152115.1 of Neolamprologus brichardi. NCBI lineage: Eukaryota > Metazoa > Chordata > Actinopteri > Cichliformes > Cichlidae > Neolamprologus > Neolamprologus brichardi. Next base: position 42,197,349 of record NC_142117.1, on the reverse strand, counting down.
AGCTCAGTGAAACGAGCTGCTGATGTTCTGTAGAGCAGGTCATAGCTGTGCTCTACACAGTGTGCTTATTTTAGAGGCAGTGATGTTTCTCCTGTTTGTCTGATACCTGACAATCATATGTTAGTTGCTGTGTTAGTGTTTGATTAAAGAAGCCTCCATGTTTCACACTCCGCACGGCTCCATGTTTTTACATTTGGGTTTCTCACTTCCTGTCACAGAGGTGCTTTTGTTATAGATGACAATAAAGAGATCAGGTCGAGTCCAGTGAGCAGAAACGAGCAGCATCCATCCATAATATTCTTGATATTTATAATTCAGTGATTTGTGTATATTAGTGCTATTTTTAATTCTTACATTTGAAAAATCTGTGACATGTTGTATTGTTTAGTTTAGCCTGTTACTGTCCTGGAGCAACTATAACCTCCATAATTTCCTTAAGGATTAATAAAGTGTCGTGATTAACACCCACAAACTGAGGCTTCCTGCTGTTTTGTGTGTCTGCAGATGGACTGAGTGTTTGTGGAGACATTGTGTCTGTGGATACTAACTGTCAGTCACTAAACACTGAGGCTGTGGACCCAGAGGGCCCGGACTCTAAGGGCTGCTCGTCCTGGGCCCGGGGGCGTGTACAGAGCCCAAATGTAATCCTTTGCCTGGGTCCACAGAGAGCGGCTAACAGCGGCATGTAAATCCACTTTTAATTCATGTTTGGAAGAATTTATTATCCGAGATGAGTTTGTGACAGAATGACTCAAATTCAGCGTGAGTTTGAATTTCATTTGGAAAAATAATAAATGTCTCTACAGGAGATGAGCTGATAGGGTTAAGAGTGTAGAGGAGTTTAGATTTGGGGGTTATGAACGGAGCCTTAAACTACGATTTTGAGCTCTTTTGTCAGACAGAAATTAGGAGGTATTGACTTTCTCTACCATGATATTCTCAAAGTGCCCACAAAGCTGTCAAAGTTCCACCAACAAGCTCTCCTCTACTATACAAGCACGAGTTCACAACACATAATACCCTCAGGTGAAACTAAGGACACGTTGGTGCTAACAGAAAATCACAGCTTTTGGATACCTGGGAGCAAAAAGCACCATGGTCCGTGACTCACTTCATGGACAAAGCAGGTATGAAGGTCGTCCCGGTACCCTTTAAAACAATGGTTCAACAGACTGGGAGATATTCCAACCTCGGTGTAGAAGTGAGACCGATAACTGTTGAAGGTATCCAGCGAGAGAGGGAAAACATTTCTTTGCTCTGTATATGATGTGGACTAAAACTGGAGTATTAATGAAAGACCAAAATCTGAATAATGTGATTATTTTAGCAACATATTACAGTCGTGCCCACTTCTGTGCGTGGAAGAATCATCTCAAAGTATTTTCCAGATCTGGACACAAAAGCCCTGAAATGTATTTCCTTACTGGACTTAGAGATGCTCTTGGACTCAAACCCCTGTTTTATTTTATTATTATTTAGTTTTCCTCTTGTTTCATATCATTTATGTTTTTTTCTCTATTCCTTTGCTACTGACTCAACAGCACCGTGTGGCTGTTTCCTGTGTTTGAGTCAAAGGGTTGAACTTTGTTTGGTTTGGAAATTCAGCCTAAAAAATAAAATAAAAAAACGACTCCGTCCACCTAAGAGTACACCTGAGTCTCTGCCGTGTGGGAGCGAGCTTCACTAAATCTGCGAGGGCAAAGGTGTAACCCTCACCTCTCACCTGCCATGAGAGCTTGTGTTCAGGTTAACTAGATTTGAGTTTTGATTGCTGTGTTTAAGTAAAATGACTTCATTGTTATCTGAAGATAACATTGATACGTGTATGCTTTTGCACGAGCTGGAGAAGGAGAACTTATTTTTGTCTTCAACGCGTGCATGATGAAACACCGGCACCATGGAGAGTGGACTATGTAAAGAAATCTAACTAGTTACCTAAAATCTAGTTAACCTGGTCACCAGTGACTTTCAGGAGGCGTCAGGCTGCTTCGCAGAGCAACCTTCTCAGGTAAGAGGCGGGAATGCTATGGGTCACACAGGCCTGTCGGAGCTCAGTGGACCATCAAACCCTCTCCGCTGAGTTCAGGCTGTTTTCACGCCAGCGGAGAACTCGTGTTGTTGTAATGTCACCGAGTGACCACCAGGGGTCGGCTCCGCTGTGCTGTCCGGTGTCTGCCGCTGGGGGGCGCTGCTTCCCCTAGCGGCAGACACCGGGGGTCTGATGGCAGGATGGCGGAGGCAGGGGGACCGGATTCCGCCGCGGCGCGGTGCCCGGACGAGTCATCGGATAGTGAGCCGGAACAGGAGCCCGGAACTCCGCAGAAACTCATCCGAAAAGTGTCGACGTCCGGCCAGATCCGCAGCAAGGTACGTGTGCTAACATCCGGGGCTCCTTGCGCACAACCGGCGGTCAGCGGCGGCGCTCATTCAGCGGCGCAGGGCCACACGCAGCCTGGGGGCACGGCGCTGTCCACCGGCTCACCGGCCCGCAGAACTCCATGTAAAATACGGACTCTTTAAAATCCGGTCCCTCTTTCTAGCGGTAAGCAGCCGGTTTATTGTTAGAGTGAGACATGTTCGGACCAGACATCGACCGTCGGATACTCCGGCGCCCAGTGAACATGATGTGTGATGTTTCAGCGCCGCTCTGACGTCTGTTTCCCGGACAGCCGTCCTCCACTGGCCGCTGCGGGCGGCGCTATCTTTGCCTTTAAAACACAAGTGTGAGATGTGGGCTGGATGCTGGTGACGCCGAACTGAAGACCGGACGCGTTTGCGCCTTAAACCGGTCTACTGTCTTTGGCCCGTGCTCCCGTAGTCCAAAGATTGGTGTCACTTTAAATCTGACCGATTTTAAACGGAGTTCTGAGCCCAGGCTTCAGCGTCCCTGGAAAAACTGTGCTTTTTGGGGTAAGGGCCACAGCTCTTAGACCATTTCTAAACCACATAACGGGAAACGCCGAAGCCAGACACCGAGTTTCAGGAGATGACCGGGTGTAAACACGGAGTCTGACTGGTCCGGTTTTTTCACCATCTGTGGAGCTTCCGTTAAACCTAATTAGGGCAGAAACGGCATAAAGTAAGCGGAGACGCCGGTAAAACGCACGGAAACAACAGAAAACGTCGCGAGTTCAAACCGGTAACACATACCGGTTACTAGCTCACACCTGATAACGGAAAGATTTGGGCCGGCTGTGAGACATCGGTGTTTCCTATCGCTGGTGGCCTAAATGCGCGTGCTGCTGCGGGGTGGACAGAGGGGGCTGAGGCGGCGCTACGTTAGCTTTAGCACTGTGACACATAACGGTCCCATCACGGTCGACACGTAACGGCCGGTAAAATAAGCGGGATTTTAACTGCGATAGAGAACAGCGGGAACTCAAACTGGCACCGCTGATCAATAGTGACAGATTATACTTTTATTGATTACTGATCGTTGTTCATATTGCTGCCTTCACGGGCCGGCTAAAAACTCGGAAATGTGGACATCGTGTTGTCAGACGTTGTTAAAGCAGCTCCATTAGGAAACAATTTAAAAAACAAACAAACAAACAAACAAACCCAGAGTCCTGAAAGCTCACTGTGAGGCGCTTCCTTTTGGGCACCAGATCAAATGTGCCAGGTGTTCCTCTGTGAACATGGCGTCATCATGGCGAAAGGGTTACCGGGTCAACACTGTGACCTGCAGATCTTCACCGAGTCCTCACTTCATAGAGCCGCACAGCAAGAAGGTCCTGAGTTCAATTCCACCATCAGGCCGCATGTTAGCCCTGACTGACTGGCGACCTGTCCAGGGTGTACCTCTCACCCTATGACAGCTGGGATAGGCTCCGGCGCCCCCCACGACCCTGGAAGCGGATGGATGGATGTTTCTCTGTAATAACAAACTCAGTGTAAACTATCTGTGTATAAACCAAAGCTGACACTGTGAGACTTCATCAGAGGTGTGAGCATCACAGCAGGTGTCTTTGGTCATGTCCAAATTCATGGGCTGCATCCTCCTGAGGACCCGGCCTTCGCGGTCTACGTGGGCCGGGTCCTCAGAAGGTCGGGTAGGCCGGAAGTAAACACCTGTGAAATGGGACGGTCTGGCCTTCAGATCTGCGTCACCGCTGTGTGGGTGGAGTTTAATGAACTTGCCGTCTGCTCCTTGCTGTCTAAAATCTAACAGGACACTGGAGTAAACTCTCGACCGTCTCACACTTCTGTTTAATCAGTTTTCTGTTTGACGTTTAGTCAGCTGTGTAAAAACCAAAGAGGAACCAACCCGGGGGATTAATAAAGTTTAATTTTATCTAATCTAATAACTTTAATCTCAGCCAAACCGATTTACTCACGAACAAACAAAACACTGAAAAAAGCCCAACAATAACATTTTTAGGTTGTCTAAGTGACTTATATATTATGTTTAACCAGAGTAGCGAAAATGATGTGCCGGGAGTTGTGCTGTTCTCGGCGGCTTCAGTGACCCTCGAGCTCCCGGCTAGCTATCGAGCTGGTGGGTAACAGACGTCTCCGAAAACGTCGAAGCACTTTTACAAATATGCGATATCTTGATAAACGAGCAGATATTTGATGTTTACACAGCTACTTTCTCGCCTGAAAATATGTAAAAAGTTTATTTTGTGACCCAGAAAGATTAGTCAGAGTAATTTTAAAACTTAGTAGCGGCCGCCGTTGTTGGAAACTGGAGCTTGGCTGGGCCGCGCTATGAATTCTGGGATATGGTGGGCCACGAAGGACACACCCGACCCATCCTTCAAATTCGGGGAAAAGGAGGACGCATTTGTCGGCTGCATTCGGAGGAGTCGACGAATTTGGCAGCACATGGAAGAACACGGGTTCTATT
>NC_142117.1:42182500-42187500 GCF_056152115.1 Neolamprologus brichardi | reverse complement strand
GGAATAAAAGTTAAGGAAACTGCAACAGCAGGAGCAAAGCTGATCCAGAACAAGTCAGAATGTAGCTACTCATCAGACCCTGCAGCAGTCTGAGCACGTTTCCCAGCATGCACCACACCTGAGACACAACCTGAGGAGGAGCAGAGTGACAGAGGCACCAACTCCAACACAACACAGTGTGTGTGTGTGTGTGTGAGAGCACTGGATACCTGATGAGGGTTTCTTGGTTGGGTCTATTTCTGTCGTTGAGGAAACAGAAGCTTCATTGTAGAGCAGCTGATCAAGACGTCACACAGAGTTATGAGGGCAGCTTCAAGCTTCCAGCTGCGTCCTCATGATTTGACATCTTGTTAATTAAAGTTTGAAGTGTGACACCCGAAACTCCTACATCTGGCTGTGGACTGTGAATGCACCGTGACGTATGCACCTGTGTACCTGTGTTTCAGGTGATCACGCCCTGTCGGCGCCTCATCCTTTGTGCAGACAACAGGAAGGAAATGGAGGAGTGGATGACGGCGCTGCGCAGCATCCAGAACAGACAGAATTATGAGGTCAGTGTCGTCACCACCATCCCAGTGTACACAGACTGGTCTCTGAACAGCCTGCTCACTGTGTGTGTGTGTGTCCCAGTCCACCCAGTATAGCATGGACCACTTCAGTGGGATGCACAACTGGTACGCCTGCTCCCACGCCAGACCCACGTACTGCAACGTGTGCAGGGAGGCTCTGTCAGGGGTCACGTCACACGGCCTCTCCTGTGAAGGTAAACAAGTACACACACACACACACGAGCAGAGCACAGAGCTGTTATTGTGGCAGTGAGGAGTGCTGAGCAGCAGCGTGTCCTGATCAACACTGGAGCTCAGTGTGCTCCACCCACCTCCACCTGTGTACACGTGGAGGTGGGTGTGAATCAGCATGCAGGCGGACTGCATCCTTCAGATAGAAGCTTTGTTACATAAATAAAGGAAAGCTGTGAGGCTGAATGCTATCAGCAGACAGCTGACAGGATAATTTGACCTGTGTGTGTGTGTGTGTCTGTGTGTGTGTGTGTGTGTGTCTGTGTGTGTCTGTGTGTGTGTGTGTGTGTGTCTGTGTGTGTTTCAGTGTGTAAATTTAAGGCTCATAAACGCTGTGCAGTCAGAGCCACCAACAACTGTAAGTGGACAACGCTAGCTTCTATCGGGAAGGACATCATTGAGGACGAGGACGGGGTGAGACAGCACAGATGTCCTGTCAATTCTGAGTCGGGGAACGGCTCACCTCTGACCTTTGACCTCTGTGCTCAGGTGTCGATGCCTCATCAGTGGTTGGAGGGAAACCTGCCGGTGTCGGCCAAGTGCACCGTGTGCGATAAAACGTGCGGCAGTGTGCTGCGGCTGCAGGACTGGAGGTGTCTGTGGTGTAAAGCAATGGTGAGACGCGCACACACGCACACACACACACACACACACACGTCAGATGTGTGAACAGGTGAGCTGTCTCCACAGGTGCACTCCAGCTGTAAGGAGCAGCTGTCCTCCAAGTGTCCCCTTGGTCAGTGCAAAGTGTCCGTCATCCCTCCGACGGCGCTCAACAGCATCGACTCAGACGGTGAGTTTGCTTCTGTCAGTCTGAGCCCCACGCTGCCCCCCGCAGGGCAAACACACTCACTGCAGATCTGCTCACACAGCCGTCATCCCCACCATCACCATTATAATCACTAACATCCTCATCATCACCATCCCAGCCTCACGCTGACCCTGCAGGGTCCTTCTTATTTCCCCTGATGTCAGTAACACACTCAGTGAACCCTCTGCACAGTCAGCGTTCTCCTGAATGATGGGTACGGCCACTCGGACAGTACCGCCACATCTCCGCCTCTGTACCTGTACGTCTGTGCTGGAGCTTCATTAAAATGGCGGTAAAAACAGACAGAGAACTAAACACAGCTGTATCCAAGAAAGAACATCTCCAAACTGCGATTAAAGATGAAGTCAGCAAACAATAAAGATGAGAGTGCTCAGTAACAGGCAGGTTCATCCACACCATCGAGTCTCCTCACAGAGAAACGTTGAGCTCTGTGCCATAAACTTTGAAGACGTCAGAATGCCGACACTTCCCCCACAAAGATGACCTTTGACACCAATACAAACCAATAAAGTTGTGGTCTGACGACCGTTGAAAAAGCTCGCCACCCTCACTGGTCACTGCAGCAGACCCACTCATGTTGTTCTGTGCAGGCTGAAATATGACAGGGCCTCAGGGTGGGCTCTCGGGTTAAAGCGGCTGAGGTGTTAATGTGTGCAGCATCAGAGCCAGCTCCGCCCACGTCTGTCTGCAGGAGGTCGACACAAACCAGTGCCCCACTAACCCACAGCAGACCAACAGCGTGTGTGTGTGTGTGTGTGTGCAGGTTTCTGGAAGGCGTCGTGTCCTCCGTCCTGCACCAGTCCTCTGTTGGTCTTCGTTAACTCTAAAAGTGGAGACAATCAGGGCGTGAAGTTCCTGCGGCGCTTCAAGCAGCTGCTGAACCCGGCGCAGGTGTTTGACCTGATGAATGGAGGGCCTCACCTGGGGTGACACGCACACAGACGCACACAGACAAAAACACAGTAACACACGGTATGTTTGACATGAAAGTTCACACCTCTGTGTGTGTGTGGCAGTCTGCGGCTGTTCCAGAAGTTCGATACCTTCAGGATCCTGGTGTGTGGAGGGGATGGCAGCGTTGGCTGGGTGCTGTCTGAGATCGATATGCTCACGCTGCACAAACAGGTACGAGCTGGCGGGTTAACTCGTGCTCTGCCTCCCGCCGTGCTCGCCGCTGACCGTGTGTCTCTGTGTTTCAGTGTCAGCTCGGCGTTCTTCCTCTGGGGACCGGGAATGACCTTGCCCGGGTTCTGGGCTGGGGTTCGGCCTGCGACGATGACACCCAGCTCCCTCAAATTCTGGAGAAACTGGAGAGAGCCAGCACCAAGATGCTTGACAGGTGACCAGTTATCTGATGTCACACGAGGATGGGACGACCTACGGGTCCGGGCTGTAGCTCAGGTAAACCACGCCTTTCTCTCTTCCTGTTGCAGGTGGAGCATCATGGTCTATGAGACTAAGTTTCCACGGCAACACTCTGCATCCACTGTCACCGAGGACTGCAGCGATGACTCTGAGGTGAGACCTCAGCACTGCTCTGATGAAGAATGGGTGTGGCCAATCTCATTGTCCTCTGCATTGGTCGTGTGTGGGTTTCTGTGATTCTTTCCTCTGGTGGGACAAACCAAAGCCATTTACAAAGAGTATAACAGTATTCAGAGGCTTCGCATGCTTGGATGAGGCTTTATGAGCAAACTGGCTTTTTTTGGTTTGTGCAGGACCAGCTTTGGCAGGTTTTAATATTAGTTAATCAGATCATCATCAATAAGACAATAGTCAATAACCAGGGCAGCAGTATTAAAGTCAGGGATCAATGTTACCTAGCAACCTAATGATGAGTAAGTGGATATGTTTCCGTGAATGTGGCTGAGCTTGTGCCGATCTGACACTGACAGAAGTCACCATGATTTTATTTTGAAAGTGTCGTGCTTGCTGAATCAGATCGGGAACAACGAACAGACTCCTCTGACTCGAGTGTTTCCATCCTCTAATCCAGGTCCAGCACATTCTCACGTATGAGGACTCAGTGGCTGCTCACCTGTCCAAGATCCTGACCTCTGACCAGCACTCGGTGGTTATCTCCTCGGCCAAGTACGCCCACCCACCTGCGCAGCCATCTGTGTCGTGTCTTGGGTGTAATTGAGTAATGGTGGTGTTTGTGTGGTTCATTGCAGAGTTCTTTGTGAGACGGTGAAGGACTTTGTGGCCCGGGTTGGCAAAGCTTACGAGAAGAACACGGAGAGTTCGGAGGAGTCAGAGGCCATGGCCAAGAAGGTACCACAACTGAAGGGGCACCAGTCTGTGTTTGATTCCTCGTGTCTGTGTTTGATTCCTCGTGTCTGTGTTTGATTCCTCGTGTCTGTGTTTGATTCCTCGTGTCTGTGTTTGATGACTCGTTTCTATGTTTGATGATTCGTGTTTGATGACTCGTGTCTGTGTTTGATGACTCTTGTCTGTGTTTGACTCGTGTTTGATGACTCGTTTCTATGTTTGATGATTCGTGTTTGATGACTCTTGTCTGTGTTTGATGACTCATGTTTGATGACGTGTCTGTGTTTGATGTCTCGTGTCTGTGTTTGATGACTCGTGTTTGATGACTCGTGTCTGTGTATGATGACTCGTTTCTATGTTTGATGACTCGTGTTTGATGACTCGTGTCTGTGTATGATGACTCGTTTCTATGTTTGTTGACTCGTGTTTGATGACTCTTGTCTGTGTTTGATGACTCATGTCTGTGTTTGATGACTCTTGTCTGTGTTTGATGACTCGTGTCTGTTTGATGACTCGTGTCTGTGTTTGATGACTCGTGTCTGTTTGATGACTCGTGTCTGTGTTTGATGACTCGTGTTTGTGTTTGATGACTCTTGTCTGTGTTTGATGACTCGTGTCTGTTTGATGACTCGTGTCTGTTTGATGACTCGTGTCTGTGTTTGATGACTCATGTTTGATGACTCGTTTCTGTGTTTGATGATTCGTGTTTGATGACTCTTGTCTGTGTTTGATGATTCGTGTTTGATGACTCTTGTCTGTGTTTGATGACTCATGTTTGATGACTCGTGTCTGTGTTTGATGTCTCGTGTCTGTGTTTGATGACTCGTGTTTGATGACTCGTGTCTGTGTATGATGACTCGTTTCTATGTTTGATGACTCGTGTTTGATGACTCGTGTCTGTGTTTGATGTCTCGTGTCTGTGTTTGATGACTCGTGTTTGATGACTCGTGTCTGTGTATGATGACTCGTTTCTATGTTTGATGACTCGTGTTTGATGACTCGTGTCTGTGTTTGATGACTCATGTTTGATGACTCGTGTCTGTGTTTGATGACTCGTGTTTGATGACTCGTGTCTGTGTATGATGACTCGTTTCTAT
>NC_142117.1:42107500-42177500 GCF_056152115.1 Neolamprologus brichardi | reverse complement strand
CTGTCCAATCCACCCGCCTATCTGTCTGTAACTGTCACCCCTCCCTCTCAGTGTCGGACTGTGAAGATCACAATCCTGGGCGACGAGGGTGTCCCGGTTCAGGTGGACGGGGAAGCGTGGATCCAGCCTCCGGGGTACATAAAGATCATCCATAAGAACCGGACCCAGACGCTGACCCGAGACCGAGTAAGTGAGGCAGCTCTGGGCTGTTCTGGGAGCCTCGATCCGGCCCGGCGGAGGTTTTCAGCCTGTGTCTGTGTTTCAGGCGTTTGAGAGCACCCTGAAGTCCTGGGAGGACAAACAGAAGTGCGAGTTTCCCCGGGCGCCGCCTCAGCCACCGCTGTCCTCGCAGCCTGAGATCGTCTCCGAGGAAGAGGCGACACTCATAAGCGAGTTCGGTCAGGCAGCTGGAGTGCTCATCCACAGGTGAGACCCACCCAGTGTTCCCACCTGCTGAACAAATGTTTTTACTTTTGATAACGTGGCATGGCGGTGTCACCGTGGTGAACCGTGGTGAACCGCCGCCTCACAGCAGGAACTGAATCCTTTGGTCGTCCTACCGCAGCTCAAACAGATGGATTTGGTCTGATTCTGTGTTCTTGTTGTGAGAATGTGTTTGTGGCGTTTCAGCATCCGTGAGGTCGCTCAGTCTCACCAGAGCATGGAGCAGGAACTGGCTCACGCCGTCAACGCCAGTTCAAAGGCCATGGACGTAGTCTACGCCGACTCCAAGAGCTCCAGGGTGCGACAGCTGCTCTTACCTTTTCTATCGTTCAGTCCTTGAGCCTCCAGCTGTGTAACGTATCACTGTTTGTCTACAGGCTCTGAGCTGCAGCGTGGTCATTCAGATGGTCAGCAACATCAAAGCTTTAGTCAGTGAGACTGAACTTCTCCTGTCTGGAAAGATGTCCATGGTAACTGGTCCTTTACTTTATCCCAGAATGTTAGAAACCTCAGGCTCTGTCTGTATCTGTTACAGGATGCAGGTTGACAGGTTCAGCCTGGTCCTCGTGGTCCTAACGTTGTGTCTGTCTGTGCAGCAGCTGGATCCTCCTCAGCAGGAGCAGCTGAATGCAGCTCTGAGTTCTGTGGCTCAGCAGCTCCCCCGCCTGGCTGATGTTCCCTGGTTGTGTCCAGTCATCGACCCATCAGACCATGAGGTGATTACTTTACTTTATACAGCACTCTTCACAGCATAAAACCACAAAGTGCTTCACAATAATATAAAACAGTACAATCGAACATGCAGCACAAAGGATGATGTTTAAAATAATAAATACAATCCAGGCAACATAGAGATGGAGGCAGAGCAACCTGGGGCCACCGCTCTAACCCCTAACCCTTGTTTTTGTTTTTCTAGCAGTGTGCTGTACTGCTAGTATGTTTAACTTGTTGTTTGTGATTGTACAAAACCTCTTTCAATAAAAAGCCTTCAGTGCAGAGAGGTCGATGAAGAAACACCCAGTGCATCACCTAACCAAACCGCCTCCAGGTGTTTGGGCGGTGATATGAAAAGCACCGACCCAGGAAGCGTGGAAACATTTAACATTTCTGCCCTTCTGTCTCTCAGGGTCCACTGACAGATTTTTCAAAGCGCAGTCGGGGCGCCAAGTTCCGCCTCGTCCCAAAGTTCAAGAAGGAGAAGAACAACAAGAACAAAGAAACGTGCGCCACGTTCTCTCTGCCAGGTAACACCTGTCTCTGTGGGGTTAAATTCAGAGGATACTGTAGTCATGGCATTTTATGAAATCACTGTTTGTGGTGTTTTCTGTCTGTCTGAACCACTTCCTGTTGATGTCTCAGTTCACCAGTGGGGGACAGAAGAGGTGGGGGCATGGCTGGACTTTCTGTGTCTCACTGAGTATAAAGACATCTTTATTGGTCACGACGTCCGTGGAGCTGAGCTCATCCACCTGGAGAGGAGGGACCTAAAGGTACGCCGCTGGGTCACCGCTAACTGCTGATAGGTACAGGTTGATGTAGCATGGGTGGATGGTGGTGATGCAATGGATGGTGCTGGTGATGGGATGGATGGGTGGATGGTGGTGAAGATGTGATGATGGTGAAGATGTGATGATGGTGAAGATGTGATGGATGGTGGTGGTGATGCAATGGATGGTGGTGGTGATGGGATGGATGGGTGGATGGATGGTGATGATGTGATGGATGGTGGTGATGTGATGGATGGTGATGATGTGATGGATGGTGATGATGTGATGGATGGTGAAGATGTGATGGATGGTGAAGATGTGATGGATGGTGGTGGTGATGCGATGGATGGTGGTGGTGATGCGATGGATGGTGGTGGTGATGGGATGGATGGGTGGATGGTGAAGATGTGATGGATGGATGGTGGTGATGCAATGGATAGTGGTGGTGATGGGATGGATGGGTGGATGGATGGTGATGATGTGATGGATGGTGGTGATGTAATGGATGGTGCTGGTGATGGGATGGATGGGTGGATGGTGGTGAAGATGTGATGGATGGTGGTGATGTAATGGATGGTGCTGGTGATGGGTGGATGGTGGTGAAGATGTGATGATGGTGAAGATGTGATGGATGGTGCTGGTGATGGGGTGGATGGGTGGATGGTGGTGAAGATGTGATGGATGGTGGTGATGCAATGGATGGTGCTGGTGATGGGATGGATGGGTGGATGGTGAAGATGTGATGGATGGTGCTGGTGATGGGGTGGATGGTGGTGAAGATGTGATGGATGGTGGTGATGCAATGGATGGTGGTGGTGATGGGTGGATGGTGCATGGTGGAGTGGAAGTGCCCGGCCTCACTGACCTCCTGTGGTGTGTGCAGGACCTCGGCGTGACGAAGGTGGGCCACATGAAGAGGATCCTGCAGGGCATCAGAGAGCTGAACAGGAACAGCAGTGCCAGCGAGGCCTAACTGCTGCCAGGTGACTGCTGCTTTATGTGGACAACCTGACGCTCTGGCTCGTGTTAGCTTGGTGCTAACAGACTCAGTGTTGTCTTTGTCACATGGTAAAAGCGTCTGATTCGTCCCGAGTCTGCGGACCGACTGATCTAACTTTATCAGCTAATGTTAGGAACCAACCCAGACAGCAGCGTCTATCATTGACGTCGCCATTACAGAAAACGTAGTCAGTAAGTCACGCTGAGTGCGTTGTGCAGGTGGTGTTAGCTCTAATGTAGGCTAGGTGTTTCTCCGTCGTAGTGCTGCTCTGCCTCCATTCCACCTCTCTGTGCATGACCCTCACAGCGGACAGTTAAGTAGTGCCAATGTGGCTTTCTGCCGGGTGGGTGTAGCTTACCTGCTGGCAGATCATGAGTGGTGTAGCTGGATGGTGCAGTGAAGAACCAGGACACAGTGATAAGAAGTACTGAAACCCGTCATACGTGGAACTGTGAATGCAGGGATCATTTTTTAACACTGAGCACATGTTTGTAGCAGCCTACACGCTGAGTTTTATTATGTAACTGTAGGTGTAGGTGGGCCACCACCCACGAATGTTTGAGGTCAACACATCGCTGTGCCGTCTGGGAGACATCAGCACATTTCTGCAGCTAACTCACAGCTACTTGCTAATGCTATCTCAGGAACATTAGCACAAGCTGCAAAGCTAACACTAGCTTGATGAACACTGTGGTCTTCACTGACGCTGAGCTGTTTGCAGGTTTCACTGACTGTTTTTTCCCTTTTTGTTGCCCAGCAACAGCTGCCTGCTCTCCTGTGCTGCTATTCACCACTTCACCTACCTGACCTCTGACCCTGGACCAGCGCCTCAGCCTACAGACGCAGGTCCAGGACTCGCTGTGATTGGACTTGGATCGGTCTGGTTCTCAGTAATCTGACTGAACCCAGACACCCAGGATTTCAGGAGAAACAACCAATTACATGACCCCACAGTGCCTTGTCACCCCACCCACCAGCCAATCAGCAGGAGGTCCAGGAGGGCGGGGTTTATCATTCAGGACGTTTGTGTTCCTGCAGGCTATTGAAATGTTCAGGAAACACAGAGCTCTCTGTGTGCATCTCGTGACCGTCTGCGTCACGTTTCAGGAAGTCAGAGAAGCTCCCCACCTGATTTCACTGCTGGAGGAGGAGCCAGAACATCACTGCTGGTTTGAGTGTCTTCAGAACGAGAAGACTCTCACCTGACCAATCATAAGCCGTGTCACTCGCTGCCCGAGGTGCATCCCCACTTTGAAACTCGTCAGAGACCCAGATCCAGTCTGCAGGACTGAGGTGCCCACCTGTAAGTCGGCAGCAGACCAATCACAGCGTCCTCTGGTCTCTGACACGTTTAACCCTTTAATGACTTTACTTCAGGCTGCTGAGCAGGAACTCTGTACCCACACCTGAGGGGGGAGGGCCTATGTTACCCAGGTAACAGCAGCTCACAGGTCAGATGTTTATGTCTTGTAAGTGATCTGTGGAGTCCAGGAAGTAGAAGAGTCATGATGAGGAGATGCTGGAGGAGGGGTCATGTCCCCTTCTATGGATTCTACTTCTGAGGTTTAAGATAAGCCTTAAGCTCCGCCTTTCTGGGGGCGCAGCATCATGTTTCATATCGTTCTTATCTGTCCAGCGTGCTTATTTTAACACGAACTTATCAGACATGACAGGACGACCTCCTGCCTGTGACACTCAGCCCTGTGACATCACAGGAGTGTTTACCTGAATCCAAACCAGCCTTAAACGCCAGCCCTGCCATTCCAGCTGGACGCTGCCGCCGCGATGATGTCAGCTGCTGTAAATGTTCTGTTGAAAAGCGCAGATGTGAGACAAGACGCCATCACAAGGCCCGAGGACGGGAAGTGTGTGCGTGAGGACGGGAAGCGTGTGCGTGAGGACGGGAAGCGTGTGCGTGAGGACGGGAAGCGTGTGCGTGAGGACGGGAAGCGTGTGCGTGAGGACGGGAAGCGTGTGCGCGTGAGGACGGGAAGCGTGTGCGCGTGAGGACGGGAAGCGTGTGCGTGAGGACGGGAAGCGTGTGTGCGTGAGGACGGGAAGCGTGTGCGTGGTTCATCCACAGCAGAAAGCGCCAGCTCAGACATCGTGTTCATACGTGTTCCTGCCTGTATTTATACGAGCGGCCATCATCACCAGTTCTTTGATAGAATGTAATAAAAGTCACTCAGACGTGTGGAAACACGGTGTGTGTGAGTGTGTGTGTGTGTGTGTGTGTGTGTGTGTGTCGATGCTGATGTTCCGTCTGTGGTCGAGATCAGAAGCTGTCCGTTCAACAGTTACCAGTTCGGGACTCACGGTAACGTTCGCTCCCAGCGGCGCAGCGACGCCGATCGTCAGGTTTGTGACACAGAAGGAAAGAAAAGCAAAGACGCTGTGTCTCGTTTTTAGAGTATCCGCCACAGGACCGCACACGTCTTTGTAACACTGCAAACATCCCAGTTTATGGACGTAGCATCTGATCCACGAGGTCAGCATCATGTTTGAGCAGAAGTTCAGTCAAAGTACAGCCAAGAGCCGCTCTGCAGATCACGGTCTCTTCCTCCAGGTGGCGCTGCAATGTGCTCAATACCACTAAGTGATTAAAGTGGGCCGGGCGACCTCGGTCCAGCTCCCTGATCCTCTGTCCAGGGTTAGGGTTAGGGGTTTGATGGCTGATGGTTTTACACACACGAGCTTCACCATGAGGGCGGCTCATCGTTTGTACAGGCAGGTCCACGGCTATTAGGATGCAGACGGTTTTCTGGAGATGCAGGTGACGTGCAGACGTTCAGCTTTGACTCGGTGAGTCAAACACAGGAAACTGAGGAGCTGCAGACTTTATAACAACGCCGTCACTTCAGGGCTCCAGGGTATGGAAGCCTGTTTCTGCCACTAAGGGGGAAAAGGATCCATAACTCAAAATTTTGAGTTATTTTCTTGAAATTTCGAGTTAGCGCTGCCAATCAGTAATCTACGTGAATGATGTCATTTCCTTGTTACCCGGAAGCTGAAGCCCTCAGGTACAAATGCTGCAGCTACATCCAGTCATGAAGGCACAGATTGCTGAGTGTTGTCAGCTTGGCTTCAAATGATGAAGTCCTTTGTTATTAGCTGCACACACGGCGTATCAGCAAACGTACTCGCCAAAGCGCCAATTTGTTGCGATCCGGTTTTGAATGCGCGCTACTTTGCACCATATGCTCCTGGGTAACAAGAAAGTGACCTCATTCACGTAGATTACTGATTGGCAGAGCTAACTCGACATTTCGACTTGTGGATACTTGGGTTTTTTGGCGGGAACGGGCTTCCATACTAAAGTAACCAAAGATAAGTGAAAATAAAACCCTCTGCTGACGCTGACAGCTCGTGGACGTTACCATGTGCTTCTTTGCTCTTTACTGCAGCGGCTCAGCTGCTGTTTGTTTGTGGACATGTCTGTCTTCAGTGAAACGCTCGCTGGCTTCAGATCAGCTGACTGAGCAATGTTCCCGTGTCTGCGGTGATAAACTCCGGCGTTGCTTTGGCAGACGGTCGGTCTGTTCTGCATCGACAAAAACCATCTGCTTCATTAACATGAAATAAAGTTGTTTAGTCAACATTAATCTTTGTTGTATAACTGCACAACTTTCATAGCAACACGATTTGTGTGTTTGTCATTCACCTCTTTGCAGTCGCCTCATGTTAAAATGACACCAACGGTTTGGTTACGTTTACACCTGTTTATGTTAAACTGATGTGATTTTATCAGAATTATTTATTCTGTCGAGCTGCTGTTTAACATGTTTGCAGTAAATGGATTTTCTACATCCTCTAAAAAGCACCTTACAAACAGTAAGACAATAAACACAAACACTTCTTTAACCAGCTACCTGTGTCCAGCTGGATTTGAACTTGGTGTCTTATAAACTGAAAAACAGCAGCAGGTGTCCCGGAGTTTACCGAACCACAGCCCGGTGTCATCTGATCGCTGTCGTCCCCTCAGTGGATCCTTGGGTGTGGAACGAGTGTTTCTGCATCACAGCTGAGGAACATTAGGCTGTGTCTGGGTGGCAGCAGTGACACGTCCACAGGACCCACTGAAGAGGAGTTCAGCAGTTTCCAAGCATCGGATCCCAAAGCCGAAGCTTGAGGTCAGTGTTAACGACGCAGCGTCCATCTCTGACGATGTCTTCAAGGATCAGACATCAGGTGTGTTTATCAGATCGAAACGTGTTACATACTGCCATCATCATCATCATCACAGAACATTTCTATAGCCATCAAAACCTGATTTAACCCTCTGGAGTCCACGGACGCACCAGCACCTCCAAACGACCTATGACCCATCATGACCGCTTGCTGCTCGCTGTGGTCTGTGTTCATTTTTACTTTTTTTTTTTTTTTTAAATGAACTTTATTTAGAACAATAACAATGACAAGCTCAAAGAGACAAGCGACATATTGAATCATTCAGAACAGAATCACCTTTTTCTTTTCTCCCAATCAGAGGAAGACGCATCACACAGTGCAGCTGGTGCACCACGAAGAAATCGACCATAACTGAAAGTAAACATATATACATACATACATACATATATATACACACACATACATACACAGACATATATATGTATATATGCATATACACATGCATACGTACACATTTATACACACATCTACATAATAATATAAAAAGATGAATAACCAATACAAAAATAAATAACAATAAAAAAAAAAAGAAAAACAAGGAACAGAAATAAAGACCAGGGGGATCATAAAATCTCTAAACGTGAGGTTCCATAAACAAGACACATAACTTAAATAAGGGGCTAAGAAAAATCAAACTCTTCTAAAAATGCAATTTGATTGCTTCGGGCTTATTTATGAGCTTCAGAGATTCACTGAACAGGGAGAGTTTAAGAGCAGGCCATGAGGGGGGGAGGGGGGGAGGGGGGGGGGGGTTAGCATATCAGCATTTATGAATGTAATACTTTGTTAACTAAAAACTCACTACTTTTGTCCTTAAGGATTACTCCAATGTGAGTATTTTGAAAAGACCAAAAATCAATATTTCCATACTGGGACAATATCAGGACATGGAGAGATTCCCATAGATCCTGTCACACACCCATAGAACATGTGCTCTGTTGTTTTACAAATATAACAGTTGTCTAACACACATTTAAATCTGTCTCTCATAAATTCGTTGGAGGGGTAAATATTTTTTGTAGTTCTAAAATGGACTTCTTCAAATTTGGGGGGATTGGAAATGTTAAATATTTGGTTCTGATCAACGAGATCTCAGATTTGTTATAATCTTTAAAGATGAGTGAATGTTTTGTCCTGTTAGGTGTTAACCAAATACCTCCTCAAAAACTGATTATTGCATTTTTCATTAACCAAGTCAAGACCATCTAGTTTAAATTTGGAGTCGGTATATTTGAGAAATTGTTCTTTATCGTATTTACAAGGACTATTGGGATATTCTGTGAAACCTTTTTATAGAGCTCGAGCGAGCAACTCATGTCATATTTCTCATTAAGCCTGTTTAATTCAAGTATATCTCCATTTTCATCCATTATATGTGCCACAGACCAAATTTGTAGATAGATTTCCCCCGATTCAATATCACCCTATTATTCCACAGTGGAACGTTGTGGGGACTAAAGTTATGTTTAAACTTAATTTCCAATTTAACAAAACTTGTTGATGAAATTTGGAAAGTTTTATGGGCAGTTTAGAAATTTCAAAATCACACACTAAAAGGAATTGGATCCCCCCAACTTTGTTGAGAATAAGAGATGGTATCAAGAACCAGATCTCATCATCATTTTTTAAGAAAGATCGGAGCCAATGAATCTTTAAAATGCCATTCATTATTTCAAAATCGATTGCTTTTAAACCCCCCTCTTCATAGTCTTTTATCAAGTCCCTGTTACTGATATAATGATGTTTATTTTTCCATGTGAAATTAAAATTCACCTTATTGACGTCTTTTATAATTCTTGGTGGGATGGCTAGGGAATAAGCTGATAGATTAATCTGGACAAAGATTCAACCTTGGTCAACATTATCCTGCCGAACAACGTTAAATCTCTCTGCAGCCGATGGTTCAGAGCTTTTTTGCATTTGTCAATTGTGTTCTGAATATGCTTTTCTTCACTATCAGCCATGCATTTAGTTATCCAGATTCCAAGATATCTGATTTCATTTTTCACAGGTACATCGTACAGAGAAGAGTGAGAACAGTTGTGGATACTCATGAGTTCACACTTGTCCAGGTTCAGGCGTAGTCCAGAAGCATCAGAAAAGACCTTTATTGTATCTAAGGCCAATGGAATTTGTTCTTTATTTTTTAGAAAGATTGTTGTATCATCAGCAAGCTGACTTATTATTAATTTGTGGTTATTTATGTCTAATGAATGACTGAATGTAGTGTAAAGCGCTTTGGGGTCCTTAGGGACTGAGTAAAGCGCTATACAAATGCAGGCCATTTACCATTAATTCTTTGATGTTTGAATTTATGACAGTAATAGCAAGTAATTCAGTGGCTACAATGAATAAAAGGTGAGATGCTGCAGCCCTGCCTGATACCTCTCTCCACCCTGAACCTGGGACACGTGCCTTCTGACAGAGAAACACAACTATTAATGTCAGTGTATTACACAGTGATCATATCCAGAAATGCATCTCCAAACCCAAAATGTTTAAATGTCTTAATAATAAAAGTGTGATAGAATCAAATGCTTTATGGAGTCCAAGAACAACATAAAACCATCATCCTTAATTAGGTAATTGTAATCGATAAGGTCCAAAACCAAGCGGATATTATTTTGGATCAACCGTCCTTTGAGAAATCCTGATTGTGTCGGGCTAATTATTTCAGAAATACCTGTTTTTAGTCTTGTTGCTAAAACTTTTGTAAAGATTTTGTAGTCTGTATTTAAGAGTGTTATAGGTCTTAGATTACTTAGTTTTTTCTTATCTTTCCCTGGTTTTGGAATTAATTTTATAACTCCTTGTTTCATTGTTGCCATGAGCTCCTTTTGGTTTATACATTCATTTAATGCACTGAATAATAATAATTTTAGGTCTTCCCAAAAGTGCTTATAGAAATTAGTTGTTATTCCATCTGGTGAGCGATCAGATGCCATGCTCTTAATAGCAAAATCAAATTCTTCTATAGTTGGGTCTTCATCACAAATTTCTCTAAAATTATCATCAATTACTGGAATCCAATTACTGATTTTGTCAAAGAAGGAGGTGACATTTTGTTCTGAGTATGAAGACTTATAAAGGTTACTGTAAAAAGTAAATAATGCGTTCAGTGTCTGTAATTTCCTCTCCGTTGATTATTAGGTTACATATTGAATTATATTCTTGTCTACGTTTTTCTAGATTGCAAAGATAGGCAGTGTTCTTTTCACCCTCTTCTATCCACTTGGCTTTGGATCGCAAATAAGCAGCCTTGGCTCTATAAAGGTACATTTCGTCCAATTTAGATTGTAAGTTATTATTTTTCCTTTTTCTTCCTCAGTCCAAATCAATTTGCCATAAAGATTCATAAGTTCTTTTACTACATTTGATTCCTCTTCTTTCCTTTGTCTGTTTAACTTTTTACCGAATGCGATTGAGGTTTTTCTGATTCTAAATGTAAGATATTCCCATTGGAGTATCGGTGTATTGATGGCTTCATCATTCTGGATATCTAAAATTAATTTTAATAGAATTACAATACTCCTCATTTCTCAGCATCTGACAGTTAAATTTCCAATAATCCTTAAATGTGTTGTTTTGGTCTTTGCTTTGTAGAATAATGGCGCAATGGTCACTTAAGGGACCGTTAGAGATGACTGTTTCCTTAACATATTGTAAAACTGAGTTGGATACCAACCAATAATCAATACGTGACCTGCTTTGACCATTAGGTTTGTGCCAGGTGAATTGTTTTACATCTTTGTGTAACAATCTCCACACATCTATTAATTTAGTATCATTAGCGAAATTTTCAAATATTGGGTTTTTATGTTCTCTTCAAAATTTTGAAGGCCATCTATCCAACCATTCATCAGGAGTCACGTTGAAATCACCTCCAACTACTATATCTAACTACTATATACTACGAATTTCCCAGAGGAACCCACCCGAGGGATTAATAAAGTTTTATCTTATCTTATATAATCAGTAGGGAATAAAGTTCCTTTATAACTGTAGAAATCTGATGCAGCAGGTTCTTGTTCTCTTGAACGTTGTTGTATCCATAAACATTAACCAAAATAATCAGAGTATTATCAGTATTTCACACTCAGGCAACCCAATGTCCATGTTTGTCTGCCATGGTGCACAAAAGCCTACCAGGACATCTGTTGGAACAAATAGCAACCCCAGCCGACCTGTTTGTACCATGACTAAATCTTATCTCCCATTGTTGTGACCAAAACTTCACATCAGCTTCCTCAGGATGAGTTTCCTGGAGAACAAAACTGCCTGTTGCCTCTTGCAGAACAGAAAAACAGCTTTGCGCTTAATTGAGTCTTTAAGCCCCCTCGTGTTCATTCATTTTTACTTCTTACACAAACTAAAAACACTTTCAGAGGAAAGAGCAGGCAACTCACGTGACCCGGCAGCTGCGCTGCTTCTTCCGGTCTAAGCGCTCGTGTTTCCGGTCCGCGACAACAGCTACAGCCGCAGCAGTTTACGGTAGGTCGGGACCGGGCGCGTGCAGCAGGCGCTCCCTCGTGAGCTCGGGGATTGGATCGGCTGACGGACCGGAGAGTCGGAGTGAGCCTCGGATCGGACCGTAAGTGCGCATGCTCAGTCGGTCAGCAGACGATACAAGTTTGGAGGCAGATTTCATTCAGCTTTAAAACACTTCACGTCTCCTACAGAGCAGCAGGTCTCTGTCTTCACATCGATCAATGTGAGATGTGATTGTTCGGTATCGTTCTCACTAAAACCAACAGAGGCTCATTAAACTTCAGTTTCATTGAGCTCGGTCTCTGAGAGGCTTCAGTCCTCATGCAGCGGCGTCTCCAGCTGAGCTGTGGAGCTGGGAACGGATCCTCTTCAGCTCATGAGAATCAAAGAAATCTAAATGAAAAAGCAAAGATGAGGCTGAAAGAAATCAATGATGAACTCTTATGAGAACGCTGCTCTGTCTTCCTCTCTAAACAACACATTTATTATTACTCAGCGTCCTACAAGCATGTGTGATGTCATCTTCACATCCTGTCTAAAACTTTTATTTCTTTGTAATTCTGATGTTGTTGAAACTGTGATGAAGAGTCCGAGCTCTGTTCCAGGAGGATCCTGTTTCCAAGCACACGCAGTCTTCTGTGGGAATCGTCTCTGGTTACCTGGAAGAAGGACGTGTCCTTAAAGGTGTCCACAGGTGTGTCCACAGGTGCGTCCTACCAAAGGTGTCCATAAACAGTCAGACTGTGGCCGTGCTCACACGTTTACGTCAGAGACTATAAAAAGTGATTCTGGTGGTTTCGGAGCGTTTGATCCGGACCACATCAGGACAAGTTGTGAAACGTTGTGTGTGTTTCATGTCATCTGTGTGCGACTGAGGCAGCTGCTGTTCTTTTGTGGAATAATGTTGTGCTAGCAGCTCGCCATCATGTGATCCTCCTGCAGAGACTCTCACACCTGCACGTCAGCTGACTGCGTCCTCTGTCTCCACAGGTCGTCCTGATGGAGGCTCTGTCCCGCGGGGAGCGGCGTCGGGGCTCTGAGGAAGAGGACGCCGCCCCAGCTGTGGGAGTGAGTCTGTGTGACTCCGCCCCCTTGGTGTGGAGGATGCAGGACCTGAGGGCTGTTAGGGCTCAAGGCCTGGTGGGGGCACTCCTGGGGTCGCTGCCCCGAACGCCGCGACAGAACGGGCGCCTGGGTCGACCGCTGCTGCTGCTGCCGGAGGAGGAGGGGCTGCTGAGGGAGCGCCGCGCCGCTGCAGCCCTGCCGGACCGCTGCCAGGTCAGAGCGGGTCGTTAGAGGTGCTGGCGCTCATCGTGGCGTCTCATTAAGCTGGCCGCCATGTTGGCTGTTTCGAGGTCACCCTGTACATACAGTTAGCGTGTCAGGCTGCAGACATGTTTATTTTAACACGGGACTCTGCGGCACGGGCTCACTGCTGGTTGTCATAGGAACCGCAAGCCCGCGCGTCCTGTGTGTTTGATGTGTGGTTGTTCTCAGCAGGATTGGGGGGGGGCGGAGCTCCGTCAGAAGTACGAGGAGGAGGAGAGGAGGAGCTTTGAGGAGCAGAGCGTCCTCGCACTGGAGGACAGGAAGTCGGCGCTGCTCCGAGCGATGACAGGTGAGTGTTGGCGTGATGAGGTTTCTGCATGTACCCGGGGGCTGCTCTCATGGTGCCGTCCTCTCAGGTGCAGACTCTGGCGCTGCGAGTGCAGATGACGCCCTGCGGCGCCGCCTGCAGGCTCTGGACCAGAACTTCACCTTCCCGCAGTCAGCAATGGCCGTCCAGCTGAGCACGGCGAGGGCGGGGCTAAGTTACTGTCCTGAAGCCCGAGCCTTCCTGCAGGCCTGCGGGCCGACTGGGGCTGAGCCCCGCTGTGACGCCAGGTACCAGGTGTTCAGAGACCTACGGGGGCGGGGCTTCTACCTGACCTCAGCAGGAAAGTTTGGAGGAGACTTCCTGGTGTATCCAGGTGAGTGAGGAGCTCAACACCTGACAGAATGATGTCATCACTGCTGACATCACTGCTGACGTCAGTGATGTCAGCAGTGATGTCAGGCTGCTGCTGACTCTGTGTGGTCATGTCTCGTCAGGTGACCCTCTGCGGTTCCACGCTCACTTCATCGCCGTCTGTGTGTCTCTGGATGAGTCCGTGTGTTTGCTGGATGTCCTCGCCGTGGCTCGTCTGGGATCCAACGTGAAGAAGACGGTCCTCCTGTGTTCGCCGGGGCCAGACGCCGGGGTGTGCTACACGTCGCTTCAGTGGAGCGGGATGATTTAAACCCGGGGACAGACGGCGCCCGCCGGCCCATGTTGAGGCAGGTCCGCATCCTGCATCTAAAACCTGTTTCTGTTTGAGGCTGAAGAACAACTGCAGGAGGTCATGTGACTGAGAGGGCGGCGCTGCGGCCTCTAAAGGACCAGCAGAGCACGATTGGGCTGCTCTGTTTCTGTGTGGCGAGCGTCACAGATGCAGCTCTCTGCAGCTGTCAGACTCATCCACGCGGTTTCTCTGACGAAGGGCGGCGCCGAGTCCAGCTCTGATCTCCGAGCCGTTCGACAGCGTGCTGGAGGTGAAAGGGCCCCGACAAACCCCGCCCACTTCTGTATTTGTTTTCATTAGTGGCAGTGCGAGGAAACAAAGGACAGCTCTCCTTTTTTCAAAGATTATTTTCTCAGTGAGTCGTTGTGTTGAAATAAAAGTGACGTGAGTATTGATCTGTGATTGGGAGTGTGATTTCTGCCCCGATCGGCTGCTGTGAACACGAGGCACACGAGGCGGTGACACAGACTGAACAGAGGATGATGTCGTCGTGTTGTTCCCACATCATCATCATAATAAATGTCCCAGGTTCAACATTGCAGCTGACCAATCACATCGTTGTGACGTCATACTTTTGCAAGCCAAGCGATTCATTTATGACGTTCCAGTGTTGCCAGGACAACATGATGCTACCGTTTATTAAAGAACAGCTGGGTCGGCGACAGCGGCGGATTCTCACAAGTTCAGTAGATTTTTTTTTTTTTACAGCGTTTTTTTCCGAAGTCACAAAAGTATGACGTCACAACGATGTGATTGGTCAGTTGCGATGTTGAACCTGGAACATTTATTATGATGATGACGTGGGAACAACACGAGGACGTCAGATTGATAAAAGGTAACGACGCCAACGAGGATCAGAGCCGAGAGACAATCAAACAGTTTATGAGATGAAAAGCTGGGAGAAGGTATTGATCAGTCTGCACTCAACCCCACCCACACCAAAGTGATCACACCTGTATGTCACTGTAACAGTTGTTACGTTAGTATTTGACCACTAGGCGGAGCTCTTGTAATGATAATGTAATTAACGCATTTTATTTTGTATGTTTTATTTTTGTGTTGAGCATGTTAACATTTTCCTTTTTTGCCTACCGGATTGGTGTACAGTTAATTTGATACATGGAAAATAACCGGTTAATTTTGTAAGTATAAGGTAAGGGCAGAGGTCACTTCCTGTTTTGGGAAGTAAGGTCAGAGAAGCTGCTCATGGTGACGGTCTAGCCGTGTAAAAGTCAAGCTAAGAAAGAAGAAATAAGTCCTAAGTTCCAATTACACCAGTTTGTCTACTTGCAGGCCAAAGTGTTCTACGGTGTACCTGTGTACGTTAAGAGAAGCACAGTAAACATCAGTAAAGAAGAACTCTCGTGTATGTGTACAAGCCGGCATAGTCACTGTTTCACTCATTCTGTTATCAGCAGCTGAATGTCAATCACCTGGATCCAGTGATGATCAATAATTATAGATCTGTTTCTAATCTTCAGAGTATTAGAAATAATTTACAGCTGTCTCTGAAACAGACTCAGGACCCTCGAGCTCACTGTGGTCACCAGAACTTTTGCCTGAGAACGTTGTAACCTTGGATACCTCAGACATGGCTCCGTGTCCAGCTGCTCGGTTTACTGTGACGCTGTGTTTCATCTTCAGACACGGTGCTGAAGGCCCTTCTATCCTGTGTGTTGGCCCCAGTGTGTTGATGCGTGCTGTGTAAATACAACAGTAATGTGCAAAAGTCTTGAGTCAGATATTCTTGTGGTTTTTAAAGGAGCAACAGCTCTCCAGCAAAGGAGCAGTTTTAAACTGTCTTCTTTGTCAGGAGAAGCCTGTCACGCCATGTGACGCAGTTTGACATAAAATCGTATCGTTGCTCCAACGAGCTGCTAGCTGAAAGCTGCATATCTCCACGTCATGTTCACTGAAGCCTCGTGGGCCTCCTCAGAGCCGGACCTCACTGAAGCAGGGTGACAGGGAACAGAAACCTCCGGAGATCACACCACACAAACACAAGTTGGATGTTTAAACAGATTTATTTCTGTGTTTCAAAGGAACAGAAGACTTTCAGCTACAGATGAGGACATGAGACTGAAACATCAGACATCAGTTCAGTTCAAAGGTTAAACGTTGGGCAGACGTGACGCTGCTACAGAGCGTCAGCTTCACCCAGAAACATGGAGACGAGAACAGGAAGTCGTCGGGGTCTGATGACGGAGACGAGGACAGCAGGGAATAACGTGGGAATGCAAACACACGGGAGTCTTGAGTCATTTCACCTCGCTCTGTTTTTGTGCCCGGCTGTGTTCGCTGATTCGTCAGTGACCACGGTGACCTCGCCAACACCTCGGGTCTGAATCATCAGTGGTCACTGAAGACGTGAGGTTCGTAACGGGACTTTTAACATCTGGTTTCCTGTGATGGTAAAAACAGTCGAGTGCTGAGACGACCGCAGACCGTGCTGATGCTCAGTAGAAGGGGGAGGTGCCGTTCCACGCGATCACAGCGCCGTCCCACTTGGTCCTGATGGTCATCTCCAGTGAGGGAAACCGTTTCTCTGGATCTCCTTCTGCATCTCCGGGCGACGCCTCCCAGTGGTGGGAGTGAGTATCTGTACAGGAAGCAGATGGTGGATGAAGCACGAGAGGGATCAGACCTGCAGACGTGTGACCGCAGCGCTCACCGACTGTCAGCCTGGCCGTCGCCGTCTGCGAGCTCTGCCCGCTGTAGTAGTACAGCTGGAACAGATGCTCCGCCCTCCAGTCTGACAGCAGCGAGCGCGTGGCGCTGAACAAGACCGAGCAGCTGCTGTTGATGCTGCAAACCCACACCGGGAACCGGGGAGTCTTCAGCATGCTGCCCACCTGCAGACAGAGGGAGACAGGCAGGGGGCGCTCTCCTGTAAGAACAGCTGTTTAACAGCCTCGTGGAGGAAGGTGCAGGTGGAGGTGCTGGTGTTGGCTAATATTAGTTCTTGGTTTTGTTTGAAGGTGGAGAGGGTGGAGAGGGTGGATATCAGCTAACAGGGAGTGTTTAGCGAGCTGCATCCATAAAATGATGCAATCCTAGTATCGCTCTCAAACTAAGGGTACCCCCGCATCAACGAGGCCACGCCCCTAACAGAATGACCCAGGTGGATGAGTGATAACACATCCACCTGGGTCATTCTGTTAGGGGCGTGGCCTCCACAGAGACGTGTCTGAAGCTCCTCAGTCGTGGTTATCGTGGGAAGAAAAGCGTCTGGACTTCTTGGAGACGTTTCATCTGAGAAGCTTCTTCAGCTCTGAGGCAGAGGATCAACAGGGGATCCACCACCCTCTGAGGGCCCCTCCCCATAGGGACCCTCCCCATAGGGCCCCTCCCCATAGGGACCCTCCCCATAGGGACACCATCATCTCAGAACTGAAGAAGCTTCTCCGATAAAACGTCTTCAAGAAGCTTAAAGACATCCAGACGCTTTTCTTTCCACGCTCCTTAGCTCCACCCTATCAGAGCACTTCGCTCTGCAGGCCTACTTGTTGTTCCTAGAGTATTTAAAAGTAGAATGGGAGGCAGAGCCTTCAGTTTTCAGGCCCCTCTTCTGTGGAACCAGCTTCCAGTTTGGATTCGGGAGACAGACACTATCTCTACTTTCAAGATTAGGCTTAAAACTTTCCTTTTTGCTAAAGCATATAGTTAGGGCTGGACCAGGTGACCCTGAATCCTCCCTTAGTTATGCTGCAATAGGTGTAGGCTGCCGGGGGATTCCCATGATGCATTGAGTTTTTCCTTTCCAGTCACCTTTCTCACTCACTATGTATTAACAGACCTCTCTGCATTGAATCATATCTGTTATTAACCTCTGTCTCTCTTCCACAGCATGTCTTTATCCTGTCTTCCTTCTCTCACCCCAACCAATCACAGCAGATGGCCCCGCCCCTCCCTGAGCCTGGTTCTGCTGGAGGTTTCTTCCTGTTAAAAGGGAGTTTTTCCTTCCCACTGTCGCCAAAGTGCTGCTCATAGGGGGTCATATGATTGTTGGGTTTTTCTCTGTATCTATGAAGCGCCTTGAGGCGACTTTTGTTGTGATTTGGCGCTATATAAATAAAACTGAATTGAATCCACGGAGCCCAAACGGTGTATCAGGCTGTAATATAATGGGTAAACCAGTAAAGGACAGTTTTACTGGTTCCTGCTGTAGTGAAACGACCTCACAGCTGCTTCACGGCCGTCAGCTGTTTAAAATGAGAAACTGAAGGACCGAAGACTGATGAGAGCAGCATAGACGGATGTAACGCACACCTGAAAGGTTACTGTGAGTATCCTGATTACATCAGCTGTGCTGCTTCATGTCACAGAAACACCTGTAATCAACACATAGCTGTGTGTGTGTGCCAGCGGTGCTCGGTTACCTGCGGCAGCGCGCCGCGCTCCATCTCCTCTCGACTCCAGCGCAGATATCCTACATCGCTGCGGGACAGGACGCCCTGCAGGGGGCGTTGCAGAGGCAGGCCGTCCTGCCCGAGGTGCCGCAT
Source organism: Neolamprologus brichardi (assembly GCF_056152115.1). NCBI lineage: Eukaryota > Metazoa > Chordata > Actinopteri > Cichliformes > Cichlidae > Neolamprologus > Neolamprologus brichardi. The sequence continues at coordinate 42,159,070 of NC_142117.1, read as the reverse complement.
CCCGTTGAAGAGGTGCGGGCTGGCTCTGCCGGTCAGCAGCAGGTTCAGCAGAGCCTGCATACACAAGCAGAGACCTGGAGGCTCCTCCCACTTTGCACTCTACAGGTGTGCACGCTTGCTCAGGTCACACGCTCGCAGACGCTCTGAGGCTAACAGAGACGCTCTGATCGTTGAGCGGTCAGCGCGAGAGCTGTGGGAGGCGACATCAGCAGGAAACACGAGCCTCCATGTCTCTCTGATGATGTCACTGTCAGCTGATTAGCCCTCAGCAGATTTTTACTTCCCATGATGCTCTCTGATTGAGACATTTTAGCTGACCACAGAGCGACGACGGTCGCAGAGTGACATGAGTGGGTGGAGCACGCAGACCTCGGTGTAAAACTGCACACCTGTGACAGGTGTCTGGTATCTGATACAGGTACAAACACAAAGACTTCTAAATGAAGTCTGGCAACATGAGCCAGGTGAGCTCTTACCTGCCGACAGACAGAGCTGCCCGGGCTGAGCTGCAGCAGGTATGACGTAGGAGAGTCCAGGTCCTGCCTCAGCCTGTGAGGAAGAGGACGCACATGGTCAACAGTTACCAGCGGGCTGTAACAGACTGTGTCCTGTCGGGGGCGCTAACATCGCAGAGCTGTGTGGTTACCTGTCGATGGTACGGGAGCAGACGAGGCTGTAGAGGAAAAGGATGACGCCATGACTGCCCTCCTCCTGAAACTACAAGACATCAGGTCATGTCGCACGGCGGGCTCCAAACCACCCGAAACTAGGGATGCAACGATACCAATTTTTTCAAACCGATACGATACCGATACTTGGATCTGAGTACTTGCCGATACAGAGTACAAAAACCGATACTTCTACCACACACACACACACACACACACACACAATGAATTGTAAGACAGGTTTTATTTTATTCTCCGCCGATATTAAATAATATCTTAATAAAAATGACCACAAAAAAATTTCAAGTGAAAAATAAGCACTTCTGTTAAATTACTGCAGAGTCTCCACATTGTAATTTAACAGAATATCACTGAACTATTGGCACTGTCTCTAGGGGATGTCCCCCTAGTGGCCAATCTAAAAAACTACAACAGAAATGACAAGCCACCCTCTGATTTATGAAATAAGTTGGTATCGGTTCATGGTATCGGTTAACTTTTACGAGTATGAGTACACACACATTTTACAGTATCGGCCCCGATACCCGATACCAGTATCGGTATCGGGTATCGGGGCATCCCTACCCGAAACCTTTCCGACCGCGGGCCGACGGAGCTCCACGTCGACCGCAGGCCGTATTTTTGTGCAGTCGTGTCACGTGTGTAAAGATCAGTGCTCGTGTTTCTCACCTGAATTCGCATTAATGCAACAAACTGGTAACAGGTAAAGTGACCTGATTCTGGCGTCCTGATTGGATGCTGTACTCACACACTGGATGTGGTCGAGGATGAAGTTGGTGACGGCGTCCTTCTCGCTGAACGTGAAGAGCTGCAGCTGAAAGACAGGAAAGAACAGACGTGACGAGATGCTGGGGGCGGAGCGGGCGCTGTGAGGAAGGGCGGTACCCTCTCTGTGAAGGTGTCCAGTTTGTTGTCCAGGTGAGATGTGATGCAACAGTCTTCGGTTACCAAGGTGACAGTCGCGCTCGCCTCCTGGCCGGCCAACCAGAGGCTGTCGCTCAGGGCGGCCGCCAATGCTCTGTCCTGCTCCCGCCGTCCTACCTCTGTCAGACTGGAGGGTGGACAAAATAATAGAAACACATTAGAGTTGTGGGGAGGACAGCACAGGTCAAAGGTCACGCAGGACGCTTCAGAGAACCGCTGGGCACAGAGAAAGACCAGTTACTGTTACAGGTGGAAGTCTCACCTTTACCGTGACCACGCCACAGAGGCCTCACCTGTGCAGCGTCTGTCCGTCTGAGGCGCTCTGTCGGGCGAACAGCAGGTGCTTAATGATGCGAGCCTGGACGACCATCTGAATGGCCCGAGCCCCGCCCTGAAACACACACCTGACCTTAGAAGATGTAATATTCTGGGCGGGGCTTGATGCTGATGGGTTAAAACTGCCAGCCTATCAGGAGTGAGATGAAGCTCTTAGTCGTGTCCGGGAAATTCCTGGCTTTTAATGTTTGAACTCTTTTTGTTTAAAAACCAAGTTAACGTTTGTTCTGTATTCCTCTGATCTACAGGGTCACATGGAGACAGTCTGCTGTGAAGCGGTGCTGAAGCTTCTGCAGAGGACGTTTGTTCAAAGCGCTGCATGCAAAACACCACGGTGAGCGTGTCGTCTGCCTGCCCTTTCACACGGCACGCGGTGAAAGGGCAGGTGCTGCACAACAAGGTTTTAACGCTGCACTGAGCCAGGAGTGCTGCACGCTGTGACCTTCACGCGGCCAATAAAAACGAAGCCTACAGCTGCGCTAAGTTCAACCACACGAAGGAAAACGATCTGTGTGGAGTTTGGTGAACTTTTAGGCCCAAGTGTCTGTGCCTTTCAGCGGCTCGGGGCACCTTTGGAATAAAGCAGTGTTGCAGAAACGACACAGAGTCACCTTCTTTATGAACGAGTGATGTTTTAATAAATCTGCTGTAGCAGCGGTCAGCGCATGTGGGACGGCCTTTGAATCAGCTGTGTGACAATGAAAGTAAGAACGTTCAACATCATTTATCAGGTGCATCACTGAGCTGGAGGATGAATAACACTCCTGTATTATATAAATATTATAATGTAATATTTATCAAAAAGCTAAAGGTTTAGTTTGAGTTTCTGCTTGTTTTCTTTTTCCTGATATTCATATAACAGGAAACATTAACTTTAATTCCTCCCTTTCTCTCTCTTTCCTGATTTACTTCTTCAGACTTCATCTCGTTTGCTTGTTAGGGCAAGCAAACGAGATGAAGTCAGCTTTAATAATAATACTGTAAACTTTACTGATCCCCGTGGAGATCCCCTCTCTGCATTTAACCCGTTCACTCTGTGAAGCTTTGGGCGCCCGGGGAGCGGTGTGTAGGGACGGTGCCTCGCTCAGGGGAACCTCAGGGGATTCAGACCCACGACCTTCCGATCATGGGGGCACCACTCTACCTACTGAGCTACCTTATTGTCAAAGACCGCATGCACAGCCATGCACAGTCATGCACAGCCATGCACAGTCATGCACAGCCATGCACAGCCATGCACAGTCATGCACAGTCATGCACAGCCATGCACAGTCATGCACAGTCATGCACAGTCATGCACAGCCATGCACAGTCATGCACAGCCATGCACAGTCATGCACAGCCATGCACAGCCATGCACAGCCATGCACAGTGCTCTCATGGCCCTCAGTGGACAGTAGAAATATAAAGATAATAAAATAAATAAAAGTCTTCTGTACGACACAACACGATTATTTAAACAGCAGCGTCCAACACAATCATCGTGATGATGGGCTCGTGTGCACTGGGGGCGGTGCAGTCAGTGAAAGGCGATGGTGGTGGGTCAGAGTTTGTATGTGTGGGGGCTCAGAGGTGGATGCAGGTCTGGAGTTGGTGTGTGTTCAGCATCCTGACAGCCTGATGGATGACGCTTCTCTCAAACAGCTACATGCTTTAGCAAAAAGGAAACTTTGATCTGATCTTAGAAGCAGAGTCGGTTTCTCACCCCGTCAGCCTTCAGAGCGTACGCTAACTCGGAGTTTGGTTCCCTGAAGTGGAAGACGGCTTTCCTCCACTCGTAGTCGAAGACACGAAAGTTTCCACCCAGAAGAATCCTCCTCAGGCTCTGAAACAGAGACATCGGTCGATCGTTGGCCTGAACACACCTGACAGGCAACAACAGGTCACTGGACGCTCAGACACAGAGCTCACAGCTCTGAACACTCCCTGCTCTCGGATCTGTTCAGACCTCCTGTTTGTCGCAGGCAGCCAATGATAATGAAACTAGTGTAAAGAAGGAGGAGCTAAAACTGTTTGTTTCAAGCAGAAGCCTGACTGCATGAAGATAAAATCACAGAGCTGGAAATAAAACTTCCTGTGGGGTGTTTCAGCACCTGCACACCTCCATCCTGGTATCCTCATAAACCCCGCCTCCCTTCAGCCAAGTGGAGGTGTCGCGTAACACGGCTGATCTGTGGTCAGGTGAGCTCATCGTGTTTACAGGAAAACAGGGACGGTGTCAGGTGACCTGTTTCTGAATCATTGTGTTTACCTCGATCAGTTGGGGGGTGACCGGCGTTCCCCCGAGCCCCGCAGAGATGGCCAGCCTCCGGGGGATGGAGCAGAGGGCTTGAAGGGTCCTCGGGGGTGGAGGGGCTTCCTCCTGCTCCTCTTTCTCCACATCCAGCAGCCTCTGAGGAGGAGGCGAGACAAACAGCTGCCTTCGACCGTTCAGTCACAACGAAAAAACACTTCACAGCTTCAACGCTGAACAACGTCTCCATCAGATTTACAGCAAACCTGCAGTCACATGACTCTTTACCTTTGCCTTCCCTCAGTGCACACACAAAACAAACAATATGAGCTGCTGCACAGCTGATGAATAGAGCGGAGCGCGAGGGTGACACTCATCAAACAGTACGTGGTGGTAATGCAGTAGTATTCACTCACGTGAGGATTCCTGCTCACTTCCTGCCAGAGCAGCCCGATGTAGTCCAGCCGGCGGTCTGACATCACTACAGCTGAGGGACGGCCCTCACTAACACTACAGGGGAGCCGCGGCGAGGATGACGAGCTGCTCCTTCATCCTGTCAGCTGAAAACTGAGCTGAGTGCAGTGCAGCTGCACCAACAACAGAGGGCAGAGCTGATCTATCAGGTGATGGATGCTGACAGAGGGTCTCTGTGTTCATGACTCATTTACTGTCAACATTTCAAATTAATTTCTAGTTACAGAAACAGAAACATGCTTTCTTTGGGAAACAGACATTCTGAGTCGAACCCAGACTTTTGATCCATCAGCTGTTAGCTGAAAACTCTGCTGTGCATGGATGTGTGTGCTCACCGTGACAGCCGTCTTATTTTCCTGTCATGTTTTTGGATATGCGCAGACTCGTGTATGGAAGGTGTCTAAGTCCTGCCATTAATTAATGCTTCGATCTTAAATCTGATCAACTATCTCTAATAATCGGCTATGTACCACAGGCCTTCAAGGTGGCTGCAGTTAAACCTTTACTCAAAAAGCATCTCTAGACCCAGCAGTCTTAGCTAATTATAGGCCAATCTCCAACCTTCCTTTCATATCAAACATCTTTGAAAGAGTAGTTGTCAAACAGCTAACAGATCATCTGCAGAGGAATGGTTTATTTGAAGAGTTTCAGTCAGGTTTCAGAGCTCATCACAGCACAGAAACAGCTTTAGTGAAGGTTACAAATGATCTTCTTATGGCCTCTGACAGTGGACTCATCTCTGTGCTTGTCCTTCTTGACCTTAGTGCAGCATTCGATACTGTCGACCATAATATCCTGTTAGAGCGATTAGAACATGCTGTAGGTATTACAGGTATTGCACTGCAGTGGTTTGTATCATATCTATCTAATAGACTCCAATTTGTGCATGTAAATGGAGAGTCCTCTTCACACACTGAGGTTAATTATGGAGTTCCACAGGGTTCAGTGCTAGGACCAATTCTGTTTACATTATACATGCTTCCCTTAGGCAGCATCATTAGAAGACATAGCATACATTTTCACTGCTATGCAGATGACACCCAGCTCTATCTGTCCATGAAGCCAGATAACACACACCAATTAGTTAAACTGCAGGAATGTCTTAAAGACATAAAGACTTGGATGGCCACTAACTTTCTGCTTCTTAACTCAGATAAAACTGAGGTCATTGTACTCGGCGCTGAAAAGCTTAGAAATATGGTATCTAACCAGATTCTTACTCTGGATGGCATTACCGTGGCCTCCAGTAACACTGTGAGGAACCTTGGAGTCATTTTTGACCAGGATATGTCCTTCAACGCACATATTAAACACATATGTAAGACTGCGTTCTTCCATTTGTGCAACATCTCTAAAATTAGAAATATCCTGTCTAAGAGTGACGCTGAAAAACTAGTTCATGCATTTATTACTTCCAGGCTGGACTACTGCAATTCATTATTATCAGGATGTCCAAAAAACTCACTGAAAAGCCTTCAGTTAATCCAAAATGCTGCAGCAAGAGTCCTGACAGGGACTAGAAAGAGAGAGCATATTTCTCCTGTTTTGGCTTCCTGTTAAATCCAGAATTCAAAATCCTGCTCCTCACATACAAGGTCTTAAATAATCAGGCCCCATCTTATCTTAATGACCTTGTAGTACCATATCACCCTATTAGAGCACTTCGCTCCCGCTCTGCAGGCCTACTTGTTGTTCCTAGAGTATTTAAAAGTAGAATGGGAGGGAGAGCCTTCAGTTTTCAGGCCCCTCTTCTGTGGAACCAGCTTCCAGTTTGGATTCAGGAGACAGACACTATCTCTACTTTTAAGATTAGGCTTCAAACTTTCCTTTTTGCTAAAGCATATAGTTAGGGCTGGACCAGGTGACCCTGAATCCTCCCTTAGTTATGCTGCAATAGATGTAGCTGCTGTTGTGATTTGGTGCCATATGAATAAAACTGAGTGTCAATGAATGTTGATACTTACGACCACAGACTGTGACTGCAGCCTGCAGGGAGAACACAACAGAATAAATCCTTCAGTCTGAAAATATCTGTGCATTTGTCTCTCTGAAAGCCTTCACACACCTCACACAGAAAATCCCTGCAAGTGTTTTTGGGGCTCATCTGTTAATGCAGCCGTTCACAGCAACAAACAGGCTGCATGTTTCTGATTGTCGATGTGTCTCTCACAGCTCTACACTGATACTGACACAGTAAAATCATTGTGTTTGATTCAGCTCCAGCTGTGCCACATGCTGATATGCGGAGCTTCAGCTCCTGGACCAGACCAAGAAATCCTCACTGCTGCTGCTGACGCTTAGAGGACAGAGAAAACGCCGTACTTTCAGTGTGCACGAGTTGCACGGCCAGTTCGGATCCAGAAAATTCAGGATTGTGTGGTGTTTCTTTGGAGGTGTGTGAAGGCCTTCAGATTTGGGGAGCAGATCGGCTTTTTTGAAGCAGGAAGTGAACTTTCCTTCGGCGCTGCAGCTCCGACACCTGGACCAGGATCTGCTGAATCTCTGCCTCCATCTGAACACACATCAGTTCATCAGTTTACAGGAAACAGCTTCAGTTCCTGTCCTGAATCCTGACAAATCCATCTACACGCTTCACTGTTTTCACAGAAACTACGCAGGAAGTATTTAAAGTCTAAAGCAGACACATCTGAGGAGGCCAGATGTTCTTCTGTGCTGCTTGTGGTCTGTTATTGTACATTGTACTGTATGTATCTTACATGACATATTTCTCAAATATTTATTTCTCAATCATTTTAACTTTTTCTCGTTAAACAAAGACAAATTAAAATAATTTTAAAATTTTAAACATCAAGAACAGAAAATTGAGAAAAAATGAAGAAAAAAAAGTTAGTAAATTAGAAAAAATATTAAATAAATAAATAAAATTAAATAAAGTAAAATTAAATAAAATAAATAAAATTAAACGATAAATAAATACAAATAAAAGAATAGAAAGGGGCGGGGCTTAAATCCTGTGCCTTAAAAAAGAGTAAATTTCAAATTCTTTTCGATCTGGTCGCAGGTGGTAAATCGCGTTGTTCTCAGGAAAGATCTGAGATATTCCACAGAGAGTGTCCACGTCACTGTGAGTGAGATCTTCTCCACCCTCAAGAATGTCCGGACAGTATTAAGACATTGCGATGCAGATGGAGGCGTGGGAGGTTTCCACCGAAGTAAAATACAGCGTCCAGCAAGAAGGGAACAAAAAGCCACGATCTCAGTTTGCTGTTATATTAAGAGGGTCTGTGGAACTCCAAATATGGCGATTAGAGGGTCTGTGGAACTCCAAATATGGCGATTAGAGGGTCTTTGGAACTCCAAATATGGCGATTAGAGGGTCTGTGGAACTCCAAATATGGCGATTAGAGGGTCTTCTCGGATCGGATCCAAAAACCTCTGAAAACCCAACATTTGTTCAAACGCGGACAGAAGAAAAACATATGGCTTGCAGGGGGAGGTCACATTGATCCATAATTGAAGGAAATTTTAGATAAACGGGATTTTGAGGAATGGACTCTGTTTATTACTTTATACCAGGGGTCGGCAACCTTTCTGATGACCAGTGCATCTAAAATTTCCTCAGCAGTCAATGTGCCACATGACTGCATTAGCAATACATTTAATAACACTCTACACGAACAGTTACACACTATATAAAACAACTTTACAGAATGATATTTGTTCGCAGATGTTGGGAACTGTCAGCCAATAGTTATCAGCTATTTTGAAACAAAAAACACTTCATCCATAACTCCAGCTTTGTGTCTTTTCCATTGTAGCTGAAGTTCGGGACAAACTGTTCTTTCTCAGCTCAACACGAGACGCGTAATATTTTCTCTGAATACGAGACGACTCAGTTTTGTACAGGACGGTTGGAAACTCTACTAACTAACCTTATGAATAAAATAAAGTTCACTATCAGTAACATCACAGCACCACCCAGCTGTATAGAAACTCCGTCATGCTAGCTCACGCAGTACGAGTTATTGTAACTGACTGTAAAAAGTCAGCACAGCTAAAATAAACTAAACTTGGTTTATATCTGATCAGATAGACTGCAGCTCATAACTTCTTACCTGAAGTTCAGTTCGGGTCTCTGCTCCTCCTCCCCTTCCCTCATCCACCCGCTGCCTCAGTGGAAGCTCCGCCACAGACACGACTAAACGATTGAGTTATTTTTACACATCTGCCAGCATCTGGCCAATCCACCACCTCTCATTGTTTATACCGTTACAAAAAACAAACAAACAAACAAACAAACAAACAAAAATCATCGACCCATAAAGACGAAAAATCACATCGGGCATACCGATGGCCAGTCCAGCTGTAGTTGTGCCATCAGTTAACCCTTCGCGTGGCAGCTGTGGCACGCCTGCCCAGGGTTGCCGACCCCTGCTTTAAACTGTACCACTGTAGCACACGGTGTATTTGAACCATGAGATTCACCTCGTCCACATGATTCAAACAGTTCAACACTGAATTCACGCTCACAGGCGGTTCTGATTTTACCTGATGAATCCGTTTGGGTCGCCATAAGCATACAATATATATCTGATAGAAGTGATTTTTGATTAGGCCTCACAAGCAGAAGGTCAACCAGGAGGTAGGTTACACTCTGAGGAGCTCTGAGAAACTAAGAAAGACATCATCTTTGTAAAGGGCTCTCACGGTTTTTATGCCACGTCAAACAGGCGGCGTTGGCAGGAAAATAGATGATTAACCATGGTAATCTGGTAGAGGGGGATATGAATTTAAAACCTGAACTGAAACCACATCTTAAGTGTAGAGAGCACTACGGGATTGGAAGCAACAGACGATGTTTTAACAGGAAGTGATGAGGAGATAAGAGAGGCGGTGAAAATATGGAGAAACTGATTGAACTTCAAGTTTACACCAAATCAGGTTCGGTGAATTTAGCCAGTAGGTGCTGTGGTCTGATGTTTCGGCAGGTGATGGTCTGAGCTCAGGTCAGGTCTGCTGCTGCAGCGTGAGCTCAGTCAGGTTTCTTTATCAAGAGCTTCCTGAAACAGGCGCTGTAGGGATGGCACCAGGGCTGGACTGGGAATCATCTGGCAGGCCGACCCGTACAAGCACTGACAGCTGTTTCATTACTGACACTGGATCGCACTCCTAACAACTGGTAACATCCAGCAACAACCAGTGACAACCAAGCAACTGGTAACCAACCATTCTTTCCAATCACCTAGTGAGGCAGTCACATGATTTCAGACAATCGTTTTGGTCACATGACATTCTGAAGAACCACACGGGCATGAGGCCGTCATGGTCCCTCTCCTCTTCAGGACGCAGCATCCATGACCGCCAAACAGAATCTCAGCCATCAGCCTCAGTCCACCTTAAAAGAGCTCAGAGGTGTTTCTGCGTCAGCCTCAGTCCACCTTAAAAGAGCTCAAAGGTGTTTCTGCATCAGCCTCAGTCCACCTTAAAAGAGCTCAGAGGTGTTTCTGCGTCAGCCTCAGTCCACCTTAGAAGAGCTCAGAGGTGTTTCTGCATCAGCCTCAGTCCACCTTAGAAGAGCTCAGAGGTGTTTCTGCGTCAGCCTCAGTCCACCTTAAAAGAGCTCAGAGGTGTTTCTGCATCAGCCTCAGTCCACCTTAGAAGAGCTCAGAGGTGTTTCTGCGTCAGCCTCAGTCCACCTTAGAAGAGCTCAGAGGTGTTTCTGCGTCAGCCTCAGTCCACCTTAGAAGAGCTCAGAGGAGGTGCACCATGCTCCTGTTTGTAGCTCCTGGACTTTATTCAGACCCGACGCTGCACCGTTTGATGAGCAGATATCTTCAGCAGGTCTGAGGCTGAATCGTCGGTGTGTGTTTGAATTACGGCTCGAGGCTTTTCACAGATTTGTTTTATTTGCACGTCACCACGTCCTGATCTGCAGGACCCTCAGTGACCCTCAGGACCCTCCAACAGTGACGGCAGCTGCACCGTCAGTCGCAGGAAGCCTCTTGCTTCTTCTCATAAGAGCAACATCTGCAGCACCCTCTAACTTCAGCATCATCATCGTCACCTTGACCTGCTCCGCACCAAAGTGCACCTACATGTCATTGCTATGTACATATATCAGCGTGATCCTGAATCCTCGGAGCGCCGCTGTCCACTGAGAAGAGGAAAACCGGGAGTATTACCTGTGAATCGGAGCTCGGCGATCCCGCTGTGAGGAAGCGTGTTACCTGCAGTGAGTGACGGGAAGCTGTGTGTCCGAGGCCGGACCGTCTGAGCGGCTCTTTTTACCTCCCATCGTCTGACTGCCGTCCCCCAGGTCAGCCAATTACCTGTGACAGGATCCCCTCGGGCGTCACTGTTCCTTCACAAACGGCACATCATCAGTGTTGCTCTCACTCCCTGGGGTGTTTCAGCTGATGACGTCTCCGTGTTCGACTCCCTGACGCGTCTGCGGCGTTCACGTCAGGCCACCAGAGGCGCGCTCACGGGTTTCGCGGTCGCACGTGCTCATTCAGCTGCAGCTCTGCAGCAGTAACCACCCCGTGTCCTGCCTGGACGTCAGGCTGAACGTGGTTAAAGTTTAAAGTCAGCAGATCCAGTTTTCTCCAGCTGAGCTCCCGTCTGCCATCAGCCGGATGAAATCCTGGCCTTTAATTGGCCGGCTGCTGAAGAGGACGCCACCATTAAACACACAGTGGAAACAAGAGGACAACAGACAGGCCGGCCTGCTCTGTCAGCACGTCCACACACGGAGGGCGGGCTCGGTGTCACTGCAGGGGGCGGGCCTCATCACAGCGCCCTGCAGCACCACCATCATGGCCCCATTAAAGCCAACACACGCCATGAGGTTCAGTCCAAAGGCTCTCACCGCTAATGCCGACCTGATCACTGCTGTCGCGGGTGAAGCTGCTCAGGATTCAGCACGCCGTGTGAGCGCTGCCAAGGGTTATTTCTGCTTTCATGATGATGTGCAAACATGAGAACATCACCATGGCAACTGATGGCTTTCTGTATTTGGACCAGTAAACATCTGATCGGCCAGTTAGAGGTCACAGAAATAAACTCTTTTATATTGTAAAAGAATGAAGTCCTACGTTTGTCTCCTCATCAAAGGTGAGGACCTCCACAGGGAGTGTAACCTCTGACCTCCAGGCTCTCTGCTGGTGACCTCTGCCCTCAGAAAGATCTCAGAGCAATGTGAGTCTCAGTGACAGAGCTGCAGGAGCAGAAGAAATCCAGATGTGAAGCCAGTCAGTCAAACGCAGAAACGCTCAGATAGTTTTATTTTCAGGCAGATGGAGCTCGTGATGCACAGAAACACACTTCAGTGGTTCACTGTCCAAAACCTTCCTCTGCGTTCAACGATCACGTTCCCACAACAACACGGCAGCGCCGAGGCGTCGCCTGTCCTCGGATCAGGACGGGCTCGGCGCCGGACGCATCGTCATCGCGATCAGTGAAACACAAGAAGCTAAAGGACGAGTGAGCCAGCGAGGACCTAAACATCACAGATGAAGACACAGAGCGCGACAGCGTCATCGACCACAGAGTAACATTTCAAATCTACCAACTGTTCGTAGTTCAGCGTCACCGCTGTTACCGAGGGAAACGCCCTCACGCCGGTGAAGAGCGAGGGTTCGGCTTCGTCAGCGTGGAACAAACATGAAGGAAAGCCTTCCGACAGAGCTGCAGCGACAGGAAGTGGCGGCTGATGAAGTCTGGCGTTCGGGCCGTCTTCCCGCTGAGTCGCGCTCCTCTCAGTACATGAGGTCGGCCGCCCCGCCGCTCAGCTCCACCTCTTTGTTTTGCTGAAAGGGAAACTGGATTCCCGCCAGTCGGACCAGCAGGGCGTTCAGCCCCTGAAGGAGGAAGATGAGGAAGAAGAGCCAGAAGCATCGGTCGTAGCGCTCGGCGTACGTCTGGAAGATGAAATTCCCCTCGTTGAAGTTGGCGATCCGCTCGGACAGACGACCGAGCTTTACCTCCGACACAAACAGGACCATGACGAGGCAGCTGCTGACACCTGCAGGACACACAGACAGGAACCATCAGGCTGACCTCTGACCCCAGCACCCTTAGACACCTCTGAGAAGGCCAGAGGAGGCGAACCAGACCTCAACAGAAGGAGTGATGATGTCATCAGAGGAAATAAACCCCGTGATGGCGCTCATGGTAACGTGGCTCAGCTGAGCTCAGGTCACATGACTGACAGTCCCCACTCCAGGGTTTGGACCAACCCACTGTGAGGAGCACAGGCTGCAGTTCCTCCCCCGTCCAGCGGGGGCAGCAGTGAGTTAGTGCACACAGGCCGCTGATGCATAAGCTGCTTGGTGTCTGTGAAACACCTGTTTCTACAACACACCTGTACAAACTGTGTTAAGGTTCAAGTTTGCATCGTTGGGGGCGTGGCCTCTGACAGGCGCCGTGGCGGCCTGCGAGGCTTCTGCTTCTCTGTGAGTGAAACTGGAGCATTTGTGGGGACACTGCCCGGCACTAATTGGGGTCTGCGGTTGCAGGCACACATTGGACGGGCCGATTAAGTGAAATGAACCCGGAGGAGGAAATGAGCGAGGATCGCTGGGTCTTAATGATCGCCCCCCCGCCTGCTTCACCCCCCCCTGCCCGTGGCTCTGTTATCAGGCTGTTTGTCTGTGATCCTCCCTGAACTCATTTCAGACCATCCATATTTTATATCTCGCTACAGGCTCACAGGGAGCCCGCCACCTGTCCCAGCATGCACTTCAGTGACACTGTCCCCCCCCCCCCCACCCCCCCATCTCTAACAGTCTTGCCTTTGGTCGTATTTTAGCGAACAGCTGTTCTCATCTTATCTTATCCTAGCAGGTGAAGCTGTGAGGGTGTGGTTCTCACAGGTGATGAAGGTCCACAGGTAAAGTCCCACGGGGCCTTGCAGCGTCTCGTAGGGTCGGCCGAAGGCGTTGAAGAAGAAGAAGCCGGTGGCCACGCAGGAGAAGAGCGTCACAACACCACAGAAGAAGATGACGGTGACGTGGAGGCCCGTGGGGATGGCGCTCAGGAGGTCAGGGAAGACTGGAAGACAGCAAGAGACAGCAGTGAGAGGCGTGTCTGCAGCGACCACAGAGGGCGCCGAGCCTCGGGACACACAGACAGCACTTCCTGTTAGAGGGTCAAACAGCAGGCGAAGACACGCTGACACACAACAGACAAGACCGACACAGGAAGTGACAAACAGAGAATCAACAGAGCGCCAACGTGACAGAAATCTGTAAACTCAGAGACAGGAAGTGTGTGACAGACACAGGACGTGAACACTGTCAGATATTTAGTAAGAGAGTCGATTTAAGAGAACACGAGCTGCTGGAGCCCGCAGCGTGCTCCGCCTCCCCGCTAAGCTCAGCTGTGACACCCCCACTGCTGTAACACCCACGAAGGCTGACAAACGTCCTGGCGTGAAACGAAAAGCTCTGAAGCAGAGACGCAGGTCCTGCAGGGACAGAGCGGCTTTGTCTCTGCTCGCAGATCCCACGCAATCAGGCGGAAACCTCGTTAGTGCCGCGCCGCCGCTCCCCTGGACCTCAGAGGGAGCTTCCTGTCCCACAGAGTCACGTGACAAATGAAAAGATTATCTGCCAGTGGTTTCACATCTGCAGCTGGACTCATTTAACCTTTAATTAACCTGCCTGCTGCTGGCTGTGTATACGAGCCAATGAGAGCTCAGCCTGCGTGACGGTGACGCGTCACCGTCACGCAGGCTGAGCTCAGCGTTTGTCTCGGATCAGCAGCAGGGTTCAGAAATCACCCGGTGACAACAGAGCTCCGGCTCCACAAGCCCAAATCAGAAATGCTGGTCCTGGTCTCAGTCCTGGTCTCAGTCCTGGTCTCGGTCCTGGTCTCAGTCCTGGTCCTGGTCCTGGTCTCAGTCCTGGTCCTGGGTCTTCAGTTTATGGACTTTGAGTTCCTATGAAATCTGTTTGACATCTTGAATGTTTCCAGTTTGCTGTCCCGATCAATCAGTGTTTGTATTTTTGTAGTTTCACAACAACACTCTGATGAGTTACTGCAGATCAATGAACGGGGTTATTGATTAACCTGATTATTATTAATGCAGAGTTGTTGATAAAGCCGTGCACAGACTCGCAGCAGCTCGTGCGTGAATTACCGCTCGTGCGCGTGCACCATCGGCGATCACTCACAGGAGAAGCGCGCCGCGCGGCCCCCCAGCCCGCACTGCTTCACGCGCTGTCCGTGGAACAGCCCGTAGCTCAGCTCGCCCACGAACTTGTCCAGCTCGGCCCCGGTGGCGTTGACGAGCTCGGCCCCGGTGCGGCACAGCACGGCCCCGCGGAGCCAGAGCGGCAGGCCGGTGGCCACCGCGGCCGTGAGCGCGCAGGAGAGGCCGAGGAGCCCGCACACGGAGAAGAGGAGCTGCTTCTGTCTGCCCGGCATGATGGAGGAGGAGGAGCCGGGGGAGGAGGCCACAACGCCCCCGCCTCCACCTCCGGGAGGAGGGGGGGCCGCGGGAAACGTCAGGTGCCAGCGCACACCTGCGCTGCGTCCATGGCAACAAGGGCTCGGGTTACAGCCAGGAGGTTCGAGTTCTCATTAAAGACGAAGCACGAGACTGTGATGCGCGCGCAAACTCATCTTTCCTTCACACCTTACTGCTGATCGCGGTTTGTGGTCACGTGGGACCTTTTTCAGCCTAAAACCGGTGTTCTGACAAACCATCCTACTTTGGCAAAACGTCCTACCATAAGTAGTTTATGCACATTTCTGCTCTCACAGAGAAACTCCAGCACCAATGTAAGTAGGTATGACGGTTTGCCACTTAACTTTGCCCATCAGAGTATGTGTGTAGCTCATATGCATACAGCCAGGACGGTTTGCCACTTCATTTTACCCGTCAGAGTATGTGTGTAGCTGTTATTAACAAAGGTAAAATGATTTGCCACTGAATTTTAGCTGTTAAAGTACGCTTGTAGCTCATATTCAGAAAGGTAGGATGGTTTGCCACTGAAATGTAGCTATTAAAGTATGCTTCTAGCTCAGATTAACAAAAGTAGGACGATTTGTCACAAAATTTTAGCAGTTTAAGTATGCTTGTAGGTGACATTCACAAAGGTAGGTTGGTTTGGCAGTTAATTTTACTGGTCAGAGTATTTTTCTAGCTAATATTCACAAAGGTAGGACAATTTGCCACTGAATTTCGTGTTGTGTGCATGCGCAGAAACAACGGGTAGGATGGTTTGCCAGGTAGGATGGTTTCCCAGAACACCGGCTCTGTGACATTTCAGGGAGGGGGACAGGAAGCACAGGAAGTGATGCTGAAATATTCAGATAACATCTGGAATAAGACTGAAACAGAGGCCTCAGGCTCCTGCAGGTTTCAGGTATCACCCTGGGTCAGCACACCTGAGTGAGCTCATCACAGGCCTCTGCAGAACTTTTTAATTTAGCCTTTTAGATCAGCTGACACCTCTGAAACCAGGCTGAGGCCTGGAGTTCCTGACGCTGGTCTAACAGGTAAAACACCTGAGAATGGGAGCAGGAAGCAGGAGATATCGCCATCTTTTACATCCAGTCTGTTTTCTTCTATGACCCTGCTAGCGTCCGCCTCTCTCTGCAGTGACCTGCTGGGAGCAGGATCGACAAACTGGTGCGGAGGTCTAGCTCTGTGCTGGGGTGTCCTCTGGAGTCTGTGGAGGTGGCGACAGGAGGGTGTTAGTAAAGCTGACCTCCGTCATGAACAACCCACACCACCCTCTGCATGAGTCTGTGCTGAGCAGCTCCTTTAGGCTGAAACTCACAGATCAGTCAACAGCAGTTAGCCTCCTCCATCATGATGTCATGAGTCACGTGGACATTGTGGACCACCACAGTCACGCCACGTGAATGATGCACCTTATATGTATGGATGTGTACGTGTGTTTGCATGTACATATCTATACTTTCTTAGATAGTGATAGTAGAAGAATAGCTGAAATGTTTTTCTCCGTAACACACGCTGTGTGTGCGTGTACATAGAGCCTCAGTTACCGTGGTATTTATTGTATTATCTTATTGATTTTGTATTTCTGGACTTTCTTCTGCTCTCTGTACCTGAGCTGTGGGAACGCACACGTTTCCCCGCCGTGAGATCAATAAAGACTTATCTTATCTTACTTCTTAACAAAGAGGTTTTATTGTGGAAAACCACAGGAAGTGTCTGTGCTGTCATTAGTGCTTTTACTGTGAAAAGACATGTGAGGAAAACGCTGAGAGTCTTCAGGTGAGCTCGTGATGGGTCACGTGTTTTTCCTGATGTACTGCAGTACTGCATGTAAAAGTACTTTGACTGAATGCTTTTTAAAGGTTTCTCTCCCTTCAGATTCACACATAGGAAGCATCTGTCTAACAAACCACAGGAAAAGTAATAAGAATATTCGTGCTTTGTTCCAGACAGAATCTCTAACTTTTCCACATGTGGTCTCTTATTGGAATTCCTTTGTCAGTGACATTAACTGGAAAAGAGTAACAATTCCTAACAAGTATCTGGTAACAATAAAGTGAAGGAAGTTTAAAATACTGCATACATTTTCTCCTGCTAATCCTTACATGACAAAGTTCAAAAGGGACATAAATGTGAGCTGTGGGTTTTGTGGAAGCCGTCCTGACTGTGCAGCACCTCAGGATCTGTTCATGCGCTGGAACACTTTGGAAAGACTTCAGTAGATTCACTGCTGACATCTCTACAAAGACTTTACTGTGAAACGGGAAAATGTTGTATTTTGTTTCTTTCAAAGGCAAAAAAATAAGATGTTTACTTCATAATAAACTTGTTAGTTATCTTAGCTAAATTTTATTTTCACAAATGCAAACACAGTAACAAAAAGCCTGATTTTAAACACTATAATGATGTTTTATGTTACATAAAAGTGATTCATGGATCACTCAACAAAAGGCTGTGAAAACTATTAGTATTTGTAGTAATTATAATTTATTGAATGTTTGTAATTCTTTGTATTACAGCCCCTGACATATGTTAACTTTGTTCTGGTTGTGTACATGTTCTGTAAACTGTCTCTCAATAAAGTTTAATATTTAAAAAAAAAGAAAAAAAAGTACTTTGACTGCCCACTGTTACACAGCCGGATGTACTTTTACTCTTACAAGTGTACATCTCTTATCTCTTAAATCGGGTCTTTTCTGACTGGACTCTGGCAACTGCTGCAGTCAGGAAACAGGAAGTTGATTAACTGTGACGTAAAACAGGTAAACAAACAAACGGACTTCAATATGAAAATAATCGCTTTGAGCTCCAGGGGGCGCTGCTCCTCCAGGCTGCTTCGGCATGGCACGTGGTGACGTAAGCCTCTCAGTACACGTCACGCCGGGGTGAAGCCCGGGGTCGGTGTCCGGAGGAGCACAGAGGAGCGGAGGAGCTGAGAGCAGCTGCCACGTCCAACATGAGGTAAGGAGTTTCAGGGTCACGTGATTGCAGGTTGTTGTAGTCGGTGCTGATCAGGATCGATACTCAGACTCTCTGAGGTGTTATTTACACGCGCCGCGGGGGCGTGGTCCCGCAGCTCAGCGCTCACGCACGTGGAGGTGATGAAGAGGGAGGATGAAGGTTTGTGCGCTTGTGTCTCAGAGTGAAAGGAGCTGCGGCCACTGCTCTGTCATCTGATTGGAGGACATTTCAGCGCTCACGTTTGTCTGAAGGTTCTCAGTCATCCAGGTCGTCGTGGTCAAAGGAGCTTACAAAGAAAAGCGTCTGGACTTCTTTAAGGTGCTTGAAGACGTTTCACCTCCGAGAAGCTTCTTCAGTTCTAAGGTCAAATAGTGGAGAGTCCCAGATTTAAACCTAGTTTCCCCCCACAGAGGGACAAAAGGACCCCCTGATGATCCTCTAATCGCCTGAGGTGTGAAACTGGGTGTGGGTCCCAATCAGCCAGAGTTTAGGGTGAGCTCGTTGTGAAGGTGGGGGCACAGAACTGAAGAAGCTTCTCGGATGAAGGTGAAACATCTTCAAGCAACTTCAAGAAGTCCAGACGCTTTTCTTTGTCAGCTCCTTACACCAGCGCTCAAGTAAAACAAACAAATATTTCCTAAAATGTGTTTGTTTTTAACATTTCAAATATTGTGTAACAACTTTTTTTCCAAACTCTTGACCAGTGTTGGTAATCGATTACGTTCCTGCCCATCTCTGCTCTTCACTAACTGAGTCCTTTCATCAAGCAGCCAAACAAACTCAGGGTCTGTGCACGCGCAGCACTGCGGCCGTCATTGTGTTTGTGTGCAACAAACAAGTGCGCGCATGAGTTTGTGAGTCTGTCACTGCATGTTCGTGCTCTCTGCTCATGTTGGCTTCAGATTCATCTTTTTGGCTTTTTAAAGAACTTATTTGAACAAAAAGTCACTTCAGGGGTCAAAGGGCAGCGAGTGGCCCCCAGGCCACGGTGTGAGACCCCTGGGTGTGCGTTTCCTGTCGTGGCTGCACACGTCACTGAAACTGAGACACAGCTGGAGCAAAGCGGTTATAAAATGTGAAACTCTGAACTCTGCCGGGCGTTTCCCCTCCAACATCCAGCGAGCAGCAGATGCCTCGCTAAGGTCAGAGGTCAGGAGGGCAGGCTGCTGATAGGAAGCAGCCTTTCTGGAACCTGACCGACGTCCAATCAGGTGCTAACCAGCTGTACCAAATAAAGTGTCAGGGGGCGTGTTTACTGATGGTGCTGGGTGGGAGCAGGCTTTCACTGAGCGTGTGCAGTAGGAACAGGCTGCTGTGCGTGTAATGTTCACTGAAGGATGCGTGTGGGCGTGGCCTCAGGCCTCTGATGAGGAGGGGGCCGCGCCTCTGTGACGAGTGTCGCTTTGCTTCCTGTCAGACTCGTCCTCATCTCGCTGCTCTTCTCGCTCGGACTCGGCGCTCAGCAGCTGTCGGGGATGTACGGCAGCCTGTGCTCACCGAACTTCCCGGAGCCGTATCCCCGGGACACGCAGCTGCGCTGGAACGTCAGCGTTCCCGACGGCTTCCAGATCAAGCTCTACTTCAGCCACTTCGACCTGGAGCCGTCTTACCTGTGCGAGTACGACTACGTCAAGGTGAGAACGGCATGCACGTTTTTGGTGTGTGTGTGCGCCACAGTGATGTCACAAACTATGGTTCTCCGTCTGCAGGTGGAGGCTGAGGGGGAGGTGCTGGCGCTGTTCTGTGGGAGGGAGCAGACGGACACGGAGGCGGTGCCGGCTCAGCGGGCCCTCACTTCCCCCAGAAACTCCCTCAGCCTCCTCTTCTGCTCCGACTTCTCCGACGAGGAGCGCTTCTCCGGGTTCGTGGCTCACTACAGCGCCGTGGGTAAGAACCAGCCCCCGCCCGCCGAGCGGACGGGTTCGGTCTCTCGCCGTGACGTCTCCTCTGGAGTTTGGACCGTCGGGTGCTCATCGGAGTTCTGCTCGGCGCTGGTCTGAAGGCGGGACCGAGCAGAACTCTGACGAGCAGTGACGAGTCTGCGGACTTCCTGTTTCAGTGCGAATCAGTTTAAGAGGTCACCTGACAAAAAGGCGCAGTTTGTTTGCGTTTCTCATCTGATGCTTGTTTCCTGTCTCCTCTGGCCCCGCCCCTCTAGACGTAGACGAGTGCAGCGAGCGCAGTGACGAGGACGCGCTCTGCGATCATTTCTGCCACAACTACATCGGAGGATACTACTGCTCCTGTCGCTATGGTTACCGGCTGCACTCTGACAACCACACCTGCAGAGGTGAGCGCAGACATCGGCTCGGGCGTCGTAACCCACAGCTGATCGCTCGCGTTCATCACGAGTACAGTAGCGTGCTCCGCGGCGCTCTGCTTTCCAGAGATATGATCCACGGGTGGGGGAGGAATGTGTGGGTCCTCACGTGTCCTGACAGCGCTGTGGACCGTGACCTCGCTGTGACTGATAGTGGCGCCTGATTGGTGGTAAATATTTGCGTGTTTCTGTGTGGGGGAGGCCTGTGCGTGTTCACGTCTGAGGGTTTGCTACAGAGCGACGACCTCTCAGTGACCTCTGACCGATTACAGAACCATTACAACACACTGAGTGTGCAAAAGTCTTGAGTCTCACCTCTTCTCTCTGTATTTTGCTTCCGGTTAGCCACGCCCCTTTAATGTCTCATGTTTTTGTGTTTTGATTTTTTCCCTCCCAAACATGGACGCAACAAACATGATACAAAACACAGATGACAAATGAGTATTTAATCCACCGTGATCGTTCAGGAACATCTGGAAACATCTGACTATCAGCATGACAGCAGTGCAAACACAAAGCTGTGCATCAAAGCACAGCTGGATAGAAACACACAGGGGACGCCTGTGAGAGCCGGACATCAGTGTGGGAGGAGCTCCGAGTGTCAGGAAGCCCGGAGATGTGTGTGTGTGTGTGTGTGTGTGTGTGTGTGTGTGTGTGTGTGTGTGGGTGGGTGTGCACTACTGTAAATGATGTATAGACAATCATTCTGTACAATAATTATAGCTCTATAACTGTTTATTAATAGCAGCAATTGTATCTCTACAATCTCAAATAGTTTTCATATTTTTAACCATATTTACATCCTGTTCATAGCTTGCACACTCCCTACAGCCTGTACATACTTAGAGCACATTCATAACATGCCTTCATACCGTGTACATTGTAACAAACCTATAATAGATCCATATTGTAATATTGTAACAAACGTCTGTTGTCACAATAAAGCTGAATTCTGTTCTGTTCAGTGGAGTGCAGCAGCGATGTGTTCAGGGAACGCTCTGGAGTTCTGAGCAGCGTCGACTTCCCTGCTCCGTACCCAAAGAGCTGCGAGTGCTTGTACCGCATCGAGGTGGAGGACGGCTTCAGGCTCCGCCTCCAGTTTGACTCGCACTTTGATGTGGAGGATCACCCTGACGTCAGCTGTCCCTACGACTACATTAAGGTGAAGAGAACACAGACACACACTCGGTGATGTGTTAGGCTGTTAATCAGCTGTTTTCCTGTCAGATTAAAGCAGGAAGTGCTGTGTTCGGTCCGTTCTGCGGCGATCGATCTCCGGGAGTCATTCAGACCGACAGCAACGTGGCCGTGGTCGTGTTCCACAGCGATGGCTCTGGAGAAAACCTCGGCTGGAGGCTCGGCTACACGGCTGCAGGTGAGTCCGTGTCCAGGTGCTGCAAACAGACACACAGCTGGGAGTTATAGCTTTTACTGTCTCCTGACAGGAAGTCAATGTCCCATGCCCAATACTCCGCCCAACGCCCTGATGAACCCCTTCCAATCAGAATACTTCTTTAAAGACCACGTCCTGTTCACCTGTGAGCCTGGATACCACCTGCTGAAGGTAGGGGGCGTGTCACATCAGCTGAGTTTGGTCAATGTTTAGTTTGTTTCAAAAACAGCGGCGCTGCGGCCAGCGCACTGGCGTCCATGTGACAGATCAAACGGTCAAACGGATCGGTCACGCAGAGCGCGAACGCGGCGTGCGTCCGAGCTCTGCGCCACAGGTGTAGATCAGCTGTGCGGGTCACATGGTCTGCAGTGATGCTGCTTGTTGCTAACCTGGCTGCGCTGTCTCTGCTCAGGACGGAGGTCACCTGGATCACTATCAGATCGACTGCCGGGCCGATGGATCGTGGAGCGACCGTCCTCCTGCGTGCCACAGTAAGACTGCTCGACCTTTGACCTCTCCAGAGTGTTTGTGTTTCAGTGTCTCCCGTGTTGGAGTCTGGGTTACTGCTGCTGCAACCTGTTTCCTGGAGCACACACGCCACCTGCTGGCTCTCTGCAGACCCTGCAGGAGCGTCACATTAGTGCTAGTTAGGCTTTCGTTTAGTAAAGCTGAAGCTCCGCCTTCTCTGATGCTCTGTTAGTACAGCAGTGACCTCACAGCAGCCATGTTATTGGTCACATGATGTCATTAAAAGGCTCCAACAGCACAAACACGGCCCACGGGTCCAGCTCAGGTGAAGCTAGTAGCTACAGCCACCTGTGTCACCCTCCACATGTCAGTCGCAGAGGCCACGCCCCTAATAATGCAAACAGGTGAGTTATGACTGACATGTTTATTTTACCACCATGGGGGGGGGGGGGGCTGGCTGACCAGGCCAGTCGTGCTGTGGTGGGCAGGCACCGCCGTGGCGTCCTGCAGATCAGCTGTGCAGGTAAAAAGTGCTGAGAGACGGTTCAGGGCTGCTCACACACTTTCCTCTCGCTCTTGTTTCTCTGCAGACTCCAGGAGGAAGCCAAGCTCTCTGTCCAGCATCCGGACCAATCACAGCCTAGCTTAATGAGCAAGCCAGTCTCATTGGCCGATAAAGATACTGCAGGAGCGAACAGTGTTGATGTGTCTGTATTTTCCAATAAAACGTAAAACCAGAAGCTTCTGTCGTGTGTCTGTGACTCACATTCAGGGATGGCGGCGCTGATGTCATGTGTTTCTGTGTTTCTGTCACACGTGTTCGCACCCTTTGTCTCGATGCGTGTTCCTGTGACGCCCCCTGCAGGACACGCTGACTCTGGGTCTCACGTTACGTTGAGATGAGTCTCAGATTAAAATCACGTGTCTGGATCATTGGAACACGTCAGCTCTGATTCGCTGTCGGTCAGCTGTAGTTTGGTTCTGGCTCATTCTTCCTCCTTTCTGCTCAGACTCAAAGCTGATTGGTGTTTTTGTCCTGTCTGTCACAGTGGTGGATTGTGGGAGTCCAAAGATGGTCGACATGGCTGACGTGGTGTTTGGTAACCATGACAACAGCACACTGTTCGGTGCGACCGTTCAGTACGTGTGCAGGGAGGGCGGCGTGCAGCTTAACAGTAAGAGGTCTTCCTGTTTGTTTCCTTCAGTGGTTACTGCGCAGTGACAGCTCGTCTGATTATTGATTATTGGCTGAGCCTTGTTGTTCCTCGAGCTCTGTGTCTGGTTGTAGTCAGCAAACATTTTTATTCATTTTTATTATTTTGTTCTCATCTTTGGGCAATTTGCTCCTCATCTGTTTTTAAACATGATGATAAAAACTGGACCTGCTGTTGATAACCAGAGGCCTCCTCACACTCCGCTTACTGTTTGTAGCTTCATACAGGTGTGGTCCTAGTGGAGACTGGGTTGATTCAGAAGGAAGGAGCACAGCACCCACCTGTCTGCCAAGTACCTGCCCATCTGTCTGTTAACCTGTCTGTCTGTTCACCTGTCTGTCTGTTCACCTGTCTGTCTGATAACCTGTCTGTCTGATAACCTGTCTGTCTGATAACCTGTCTGCCTGTTAACCTGTCTGTCTGTTCACCTGTCTGTCTGTTCACCTGTCTGCCTGTTCACCTGTCTGTCTGTTCACCTGTCAGTCTGATAACTTTTCTGCCTGTTAACCTGTCTGTCTGTTCACCTGTCTGTCTGTTAACCTGTCTGTCTGATAACCTGTCTGTCTGTTCACCTGTCTGTCTGATAACCTGTCTGCCTGATAACCTGTCTGTCTGTTCACCTGTCAGTCTGATAACTTTTCTGCCTGTTAACCTGTCTGTCTGTTCACCTGTCTGTCTGTTCACCTGTCTGCCTGATAACCTGTCTGTCTGTTCACCTGTTTGTCTGATAACCTGTCTGTCTGTTCACCTGTCTGTCTGATAACCTGTCTGCCTGATAACCTGTCTGTCTGTTCACCTGTCTGTCTGATAACCTGTCTGTCTGATAACCTGTCTGTCTGATAACCTGTCTGTCTGATAACTTGTCTGCCTGTTAACCTGACTGTCTGTTCACCTGTCTGTCTGATAACTTGTCTGCCTGTTAACCTGACTGTCTGTTCACCTGTCTGTCTGATAACCTGTCTGTCTGATAACCTGTCTGCCTGATAACCTGTCTGTCTGTTCACCTGTCTGTCTGTTCACCTGTCTGTCTGATAACCTGTCTGTCTGATAACTTGTCTGCCTGTTAACCTGTCTGTCTGTTCACCTGTCTGTCTGATAACCTGTCTGTTCACCTGTCTGTATGATAACCTGTCTGTCTGATAACTTGTCTGCCTGATAACCTGTCTGTCTGTTCACCTGTCTGTCTGATAACCTGTCTGCCTGATAACCTGTCTGTCTGATAACCTGTCTGTCTGTTCACCTGTCAGTCATATAACCTGTCTGTCTGATAACTTGTCTGCCTGTTAACCTGTCTGTCTGATAACCTGTCTGTCTGATAACCTGTCGGTCTGTTCACCTGTCTGTCTGATAACCTGTCTGTCTGATAACCTGTCTGCCTGTTCACCTGTCTGCCTGTTCACCTGTCTGCCTGTTCACCTGTCTGTTCACCTGTCTGTCTGATAACCTGTCTGTCTGATAACTTGTCTGCCTGTTAACCTGACTGTCTGTTCACCTGTCTGTCTGATAACCTGTCTGTCTGATAACCTGTCTGCCTGATAACCTGTCTGTCTGTTCACCTGTCTGTCTGTTCACCTGTCAGTCTGATAACTTTTCTGCCTGTTAACCTGTCTGTCTGTTCACCTGTCTGTCTGTTCACCTGTCTGCCTGTTAACCTGTCTGCCTGTTAACCTGTCTGTCTGATAACCTGTCTGTCTGATAACCTGTCTGCCTGATAACCTGTCTGTCTGTTCACCTGTCTGTCTGATAATCTGTCTATTCACCTGTCTGTCTGATAACTTGTCTGCCTGTTAACCTGTCTGTCTGATAACCTGTCTGTCTGATAACCTGTCTGTCTGTTCATCTGTCTGTCTGATAACCTGTCTGTCTGATAACCTGTCTGTCTGTTCATCTGTCTGTCTGTTCATCTGTCTGTCTGATAACCTGTCTGTTCACCTGTCTGTCTGTTAACCTGTCTGTCTGATAACTTGTCTGCCTGTTCACCTGTCTGTCTGTTCACCTGTCTGTCTGATAACCTGTCTGTCTGATAACCTGTCTGCCTGATAACCTGTCTGCCTGTTAACCTGTCTGCCTGATAACCTGTCTGCCTGTTCACCTGTCTGTCTGTTCACCTGTCTGTCTGTTCAACGTTCTGTCTGTTCACCTGTCTGTCTGATAACCTGTCTGTCTGATAATCTGTCTGTCTGTTCATCTGTCTGTCTGTTCATCTGTCTGTCTGATAACCTGTCTGTCTGATAACCTGTCATTCTGTTCACCTGTCTGTCTGATAACCTGTCTGTCTGTTAACCTGTCTGTCTGATAACCTGTCTGTCTGTTAACCTCTCTGTCTGTTCTCCTGTCTGTCTAATAACCTGTCTGCCTCTTAACCTGTCTGTCTGATAACCTGTCTGTCTGTTCATCTGTATGTCTGATAACCTGTCTGTCACATAACCTGTCTGTCTGTTCATCCGTCTGTCTGTTCATCTGTCTGCCTGATAACCTGTCTGTCTGATAACCTGTCTGTTCACCTGTCTGTCTGTTAACCTGTCTGTCTGTTCACCTGTCTGTCTGTTCACCTGTCCTTCTGATAACCTGTCTGTCTGTTCACCTGTCTGTCTGATAACCTGTCTGCCTGATAACCTGTCTGTCTGTTCACCTGTCTGTCTGATAACCTGTCTGTCTGATAACTTGTCTGTCTGTTCACCTGTCTGTCTGTCTGTTCACCTGTCTGTCTGATTACCTGTCTGTCTGTTCACCTGTCTGTTTGTTCACCTGTCTGTCTGATAACTTTTCTGCCTGTTAACCTGTCTGCCTGTTCACCTGTCTGTCTTTTCCCCTGTCTGTCTGATAACCTGTCTGTCTGTTCACCTGTCTGTCTGATAACCTGTCTGCCTGATAACCTGTCTGCCTGTTAACCTGTCTGCCTGATAACCTGTCTGCCTGTTAACCTGTCTGCCTGATAACCTGTCTGTCTGTTCACTGTTCTGTCTGTTAACCTGTCTGTCTGTTAACCTGTCTGTCTGTTCACCTGTCTGTCTGATAACCTTTCTGTCTGATAACCTGTCTATCTTTTCATCTGTCTGTTCATCTGTCTGTCTGATCACCTGTCTGCCTCTTAACCTGTCTGTCTGTTAACCTGTCTGTCTGTTCATCTGTCTGTCTGTTCACCTGTCTGTCTGTTAACCTGTCTGTCTGATAACCTGTCTGTCTGTTCATCTGTCTGTCTGTTCACCTGTCTGCCTCTTAACCTGTCTGTCTGTTAACCTTTCTGTCTGATAACCTGTCTGCCTCTTAACCTGTCTGTCTGATAACCTGTCTGTCTGTTAACCTGTCTGTCTGTTCATCTGCTTCTTAACTCAGATAAAACTGAGGTCATTGTGCTCGGCGCTGAAAAGCTTAGAAATATGGTATCTAACCAGATTCTTACTCTGGATGGCATTACCTTGGCCTCCAGTAACACTGTGAGGAACCTTGGAGTCATTTTTGACCAGGATATGTCCTTCAACGCACATATTAAACAAATATGTAAGACTGCGTTCTTCCATTTGCGCAACATCTCTAAAATTAGAAATATCCTGTCTCAGAGTGACGCTGAAAAACTAGTTCATGCATTTATTACTTTCAGGCTGGACTACTGCAATTCATTATTATCAGGATGTCCTAAAAACTCACTGAAAAGCCTTCAGTTAATCCAAAATGCTGCAGCAAGAGTACTGACAGGGACTAGAAAGAGAGAGCATATTTCTCCTGTTTTGGCTTCCCTTCATTGGCTTCCTGTTAAATCCAGAATTGAATTCAAAATCCTGCTCCTCACATACAAGGTCTTAAATAATCAGGCCCCATCTTATCTTAATGACCTTGTAGTACCATATTACCCTATTAGAGCACTTCGCTCCCACTCTGCAGGCCTACTTGTTGTTCCTAGAGTATTTAAAAGTAGAATGGGAGGGAGAGCCTTCAGTTTTCAGGCCCCTCTTCTGTGGAACCAGCTTCCAGTTTGGATTCAGGAGACAGACACTATCTCTACTTTTAAGATTAGGCTTAAAACTTTCCTTTTTGCTAAAGCATATAGTTAGGGCTGGACCAGGTGACCCTGAATCCTCCCTTAGTTATGCTGCAATAGATGTAGGCTGCCGGGGGATTCCCATGATGCATTGAGTTTTTCCTTTCCAGTCACCTTTCTCACTCACTATGTGTTAACAGACCTCTCTGTATTGAATCATATCTGTTATTAATCTCTGTCTCTCTTCCACAGCATGTCTTTTATCCTGTCTTCCTTCTCTCACCCCAACCGGTCGCAGCAGATGGCCGCCCCTCCCTGAGCCTGGTTCTGCCGGAGGTTTCTTCCTGTTAAAAGGGAGTTTTTCCTTCCCACTGTCGCCAAAGTGCTTGCTCATAGGGGGTCATATGATTGTTGGGTTTTTCTCTGTATCTATGAAGCGCCTTGAGGCAACTTTTGTTGTGATTTGGCGCTATATAAATAAAATTGAATTGAATTGAATTGAATTGAATCTGTCTGTCTGATAACCTGTCTGTCTGTTCACCTGTCTGTCTGTTCACCTGTCTGCCTGATAACCTGTCTGTCTGATAACTTGTCTGTCTGTTCACCTGTCTGTCTGTTCACCTGTCTGTCTTTTCACCTGTCTGTCTGATAACCTGTCTGTCTGTTCACCTGTCTGTCTGATAACCTGTCTGCCTGTTAACCTGTCCACCTGATAACCTGTCTGTCTGTTCACCTGTCTGCCTGTTCACCTGTCTGTCTGTTCACTGTTCTGTCTGTTAACCTGTCTGTCTGTTCACCTGTCTGTCTGATAACCTGTCTGTCTGTTCATCTGTATGTCTGTTCATCTGTCTGTCTGATAACCTGTCTGCCTCTTAACCTGTCTGCCTCTTAACCTGTCTGTCTGTTAACCTGTCTGTCTGTTAACCTGTCTGTCTGTTCATCTGTCTGTCTGATAACCTGTCTGTCTGTTCACCTGTCTGTCTGATAACCTGTCTGCCTCTTAACCTGTCTGTCTGATAACCTGTCTGTCTGTTAACCTGTCTGTCTGTTCACCTGTCTGCCTGATAACCTGTCTGTCTGATAACCTGTCTGTCTGTTCACCTTTCTGTCTGTTCATCTGTCTGTCTGATAACCTGTCTGTCTGTTCACCTGTCTGTCTGTTCACCTGTCTGCCTGATAACCTGTCTGTCTGATAACCTGTCTGTCTGTTCACCTGTCTGTCTGTTCACCTTTCTGTCTGTTCACCTGTCTGTCTGATAACCTGTCTGTCTGTTCACCTGTCTGTCTGATAACCTGTCTGTCGTTTCACCTGTCTGTCTGTTCACCTGTCTGTCTCTGCGTGTCCAGCCTGTGGCCAGCCATCCCGCCCTCTCCCCCCTCAGGTGAAGCGGATTGTGGGCGGTCGTAGCGCCAAGCCTGGCTTCTTCCCCTGGCAGGTCCTGCTCAGTGTGGAGGACCTGTCCAGGGTCCCAGAGGATCGCTGGTTCGGCTCCGGGGCCCTGCTGTCGGAGTCCTGGGTCCTCACAGCTGCCCACATCCTGCGGTCCCTGAGGAGGGACACCAGTGTCGTTCCCGTGGCCGCTGACCACGTCAAGGTTTCTGAAGTCCTCTCCTATATCTGTGATCGGCTTTGTGTCTCTGCGTCTGCCAAACCGTGGGACGGATGTTCATCGGCTGTCAGTGACCTGCTTGTTCTGTCCTTCAGGTCTTCCTTGGTCTCCATGATGTCAGAGACAAACGTCGGGCCACCAACCTCTCCGTAGACCGGATCTTCCTCCACCCGGACTTCCAACCCAACAACTACAACAACGACATCGCCCTGCTGAGGCTGAGTGAGCGGGTGGAGTTTAACCAACTTATCCGTCCAGTCTGTCTCCCACTGCCTCACACACAGGTGGGTCACAGCTCCAGCTGAGTCTGCACAAAGCCGTGTTCACTTAGGAGTGATCTCCCAACACAAAGGTCAGAGGTCACAGGACCTCTGAGCTGACAGACACAACGGTTATCAGAGACTGAAAATGTAAAACTAATAATAAAAGTCTGCTTTATAAAAAACTAGAATGACTTTAATGACTTCAGTCTGAAAAAAGGTGGAGATTAGGTGGAGTTAGCTTTCCTGAGCTCTTCAGGCAGGAGGACCCGGTTAAGGCCTCCTTACCTGTACAGGTGTCCGTGAGTCTGCCAGAGTGTGCTTGGCAAAGTCGGGGTAAAAACAAAGCATGGTGCTTAGCAGCAGTGCGTGAAGGTGAAGCCGAACCTCACCTATGCTTGCTCCAAAGGTCAGCTGGTCCCCTCATTAAAGACGGGGGGAGGAGCTACTCCTCGACACTGAAAGTCCCTGATTGGGACGGCTCCTGGTGAGGTGTTAACAGGAAGAAGCCCCCGAGCAGATCCAGGAAATGCTGAGAGATTTTCTGGCTGGCTTGGGATCGCCTGAGGATGTGGGCACCTTGCAGTGAGCGAGTGGCCTGTGAACTCATCTGTATACCAACGTATGCAGCGTGAGGCCGTCTGTCCCACAGCTAAGCAGCTAAATCTCCAACAGAACGGCTGAAGCAGAAACGAGTGGAGCTGCTGCAACGGTCCAGAGTCCAGAGCTCAGACAGCTGTGCACAGATTAAAGCTGCAAACCTCAATAAGCCAAAGCAGCGGTGAAGAAGAGTGGGCCCAAACTCCTCCACCCTGATGAGACTCAGAAACATCACGACTGAAGGAGGAGCTACAAGCTGCTAACCTCTGCATTGACACAGGCTCAGCTTTCATTTGAATCCTTTTAGAAGCTGAGAGAAAAAGATTATGTTCATGTCCTGATAAAACCTTTTTCACATGACTGCAAAGGTCTTCGGTGAGACGGTGAGTGTGAGGCTCCTCGTGGACGCCATCATGTCAGTTCTAAAACAGCGAGGGGTGGTGTGATGAAGTTCAAAGTGTTTTGAAACCACAGTGAAGTCCACTGACCTGGTCGAGGCTTGACGACCTATAAATCTGCAGGGGAAGAATGCTTTGGGTGGGTGTGATGCAGAAGCGTTTCTCCATATTTATCCTCCAAAGCTGCAGCAGGTGGCGTCCAGATGAAGCAGAGGTGTAGCCCGGTGGAAACTCGCTCCTGTCCAGCAGCGTTCGTCTCAGAGACACGTCTGCTTTGGGCTGATGTGGACACGTTTGCTTTATTTACAATATTTTTGAATCACATGTGTTTCTTTATGTCTTTAAAATAACCATGTAAATATTTTACTGATCTGTCTGCTGGTTGACCTCTGACCTCTGTCTTTACCCCAGGATGACCCCCTGGCACCTCTCCCCAACTCTCTGGGTGTGGTTGCCGGTTGGGGAATCTCCAACCCCAACGCCTCTACTTCTTCCTCCCCCTCATCCACTCTGACCTTTGACCCTGTGTCGGACACCGACCTCGAGATGACCTCTGACCTCCTGCAGTATGTGAAGCTGCCTGTGGTCTCCCAGGCCGAGTGTGAGGCGAGCTACGCCTCGCGCTCCGTCAGCTACAACATCACTGACAACATGTTCTGTGCCGGCTTCTTCGAGGGGGGGCGGGACACCTGCCTAGGGGACAGCGGGGGTGCGTTTGTAATGGAGGACGAGGTCAGCCGGAGGTGGGCGGTGTTTGGGTTGGTGTCCTGGGGCGGACCGGAGGAGTGCGGGAGTCTGAGAGTGTATGGAGTCTATACCCGAGTGGCCAAATATGTGGAGTGGATTCAGAGTCACCTTCACGCTGCCCCCTGGTGGTGATGCTGGGTTTACTTTATTTTTATTGGTGCTTTTGTATATTTTTTACAAAACATTCAGACCTTTAACAAGTACAGAGCACTAGCAAAGACGCATTAAAGAAAGGCATCCATTTATGGTACAAACAGGTGAATTACAGCAATGACACTTTTGGTACCAGAACTTTAATATTTGTCCATTCAAGTAAAGGTCCCGTTTTTCCAGTACTTCTCAGATTTATCAGCAGCAAGTCTCAATGAAAAAGTCTCCATTGTGTAAATTTCCTTGATAATGCCTATCCAGTCCAAACATGACGGTGGATCCACGTTTAGCCATTTGCGAGTTATTCTTTGCACCAGCCAGTAGATTTAATAAAAGATATTTGTCCGATTTCCTCCTTGGGGCAAATCTCACAGATAAAACACAGTGAAATCAGGGTTCAAGTTCAAGCCCATCATGGTATTGATTTCTGTAATCACTACTAGCCAGTAGGGGACAATCTTCAGCACTCCTCTGTAGGCCCGCCCCAGGAGATGGATAAACCCAGCATTTCATCAACACTGTGATGAGACCTTTGCTTTGTGTAATGTTATAAATACTCTGATACTCCCCAGAGGCTCCGGACTTTTACATAAATATATTATATTCAGTCCTGTAGAAAGTTATATATTTAAAAATATGTGATCCTCTCTGGTTACTCTGGTATGAATAACTCTGAATCACTTTTTTTGACAAGTTTGTAGTTCAACATACAAGTGACGACCTTTGACCTTCATCAGGTTTTATTTAATTGTGTCAGAGAAACTCAAACGTGCTCTTCATGCAGCTGAGTACATCAAGTGTTTAAAACAGAAGCTGTGCAGGTCTGAAATCAGCAGCTTTGTGAAACACCAAACTGAGGTCCTGTTAATGCTGATATATAGTGACACAGTTACATGAGTGATTAATCCTTTTGTTTTTTGTCTTTAACTTTATCAATAAAGCTGCAGCTTTCACTACAGCACGTGTGGTACTTTAACCTTTGTACTGTTTCCATCAGTTCATTTTGCAGTTAACATGTGAACATGTTGGATGATCTGTCTGCTGTCACTGGGTGGTGCTGAGGTCTGAATCTGAGGGCAGCTCCTGTAATCACAAAGACAACAGAACCATCAAACTCACATATAAATTTTATCCCTCAATATTGAAATAAAGCTGATTCTTCTGTCCTCACACACTCAGGATCTGAAGTTCTTCTCTTACATTATTTTCAGTATTACAGTACACTACAGTACTTTAATCCGTAGTTCCTGATTAATGAGGAGTTACTGAAGTACAAGCTTTTAAAAAAATGTTACTGTCTTTACAGATGTGGCAAGAGACTGAAAACATGCTGTTGTTTGCACATCTTTAATATTCAGCTCTGCGCAGGAGCTGCAGCAGGGTGCAGCCTGTTGCTTTTACAGTATAATACTTGTAATAAAAGTACAGTAACAGTAATTAGTGACTGAGCAGCCCGGAGCGTTTCTCTTGATTTCTTTAGTAAATGCATTCACCTGCACAGCTAAACGAACCCTGACAGCCGAGTGCTCATCTTAGCTAGCTAGGTCTCAGGAGCTAGCTAAGGACGGTAGTTACGGATTAGCTTACAAACACGTTTAACTTACCGAAACAGTGCAGCGGGGCCTCGGGTCCTTCTGTCGGGTAGTCCAGTTTACTGAAGAACACCTCAGGCTGTCAGGTTAAAACACTCGGTCGTGTTTTCGTAGCGTAAACACTGGTCCTCCTCTCAGAGCCTACGCTCTATCTGCTATTCGCGAACAGAGATACGCAAGTTTCTCCGTGACTGCAGCTGTCAGTCAAAGCTCTTATGATGACGTTTCACCCCAATTTAACATCACCGCGGTAGGAATTAGAATCAAACTTATGGGAAAGGAGACCCCTTGAACATCAATCAGCGTGATGAGAACTATTGAAAACATAAGAAAGAATCTTTGGAAAAAAATTATCTCAGGAGAATTAATTTATCTTAGTCTGACCCCAGTCCCATCCGCTAACATGGAGGAGGCGGGGTTTATGACCTATACTGCAGCTAGACACCAGGGGGCGATAGAGACGTTTTGGCTTCATTTTTGGGGAGCTGTCGCGTCGTCCATGTTTTCTACAGTCAATGGTCCAGTCGGGGTCACATAGGTCACAAAAGATTCTTTATACTTTTCATGTCATATCTTATCATTTGCTGGGTTTTTAATTTTCTGAATAAATCTGTCAGCGTGCTGTTTCCGTATCCTCCACGAAAGGAGTTTCTTGGATTTGGGACCATTTTCATAATAATTCTGCTTAATGAATTTAGCCCTTTTCTCTATTTGGTCATCATATAACCTGTTTAATATCTGCTGTGCTTCTTTCATGTGTGATAAGGTGTCATCATTGTTACTTTTCATATGTTCTGATTGTGGGTGTTTCAGTCTCGTAGTGAGGTCTTTTAGATACTTCTCTATGAGGACCACAAAATTAGCTTCCCTCTAAGAACTGCCTTCGCTGCATCCCATAAAATACTGAGGAGAAACATGTTATTATAGTCCATGTATTCCTTAAATTCTTCTTTTACAAACCTTTTGAATTTGACATCATTTAGTAGACTAGTATTAAGCGTCCATGAGTGCAGAAGTGTCAGGTACACGCCTGCATGGTCCGAAATATCTCTCAGCCCTATATCACAATTTACAATCCTGTGCTTATCAAAGTGTGACATAAACAAATAGTCCAGTCTTGAATACATATGGTGGGAATGTGAAGAAACAGTATATTCCCTCCATACGTCGACCAACCCTGCTTCTTTTAACATATCGAGCTTCTGATTGTGACACTTTAGTTTTACTGGACGTGTCCAGAAAAAGTGAATATCTCCACCACATATTAATACGCCTGATGTTTCTGTTGCAATTGATTCAAAAAGGGTCCTGATCAGATGTTTATCAGTCCCTGGCCGTCTGTACACATTAAACAGTCTAATGTCCTTGGGATCTGTGACCCTTTAACCAGTATATAACGCCCCTCCTTATCTCTGATTTGTGAGGAAAGTTGGAAATGTACTTTGACAATAAGATGGCCACTCCTCTGGTTTTTTATATGTGAGGAATAATACAGATTTTTAAACCCCATTTTACACAATTTTTTGTGCTCGGTGGCAGAAAGATGTGTTTCTTGCCAGAAAATGGTAAATGGCCTGTATTTGTATAGCGCTTTACACATCCATTCACACACTGGTGATGAAGCTACATCGTAGCCACAGCCACCCTGGGGCGCACTGACAGAGGCGAGGCTGCCGGACACTGGCGCCACCGGGCCCTCTGACCACCACCAGTAGGCAAGAGGTGAAGTGTCTTGCCCAAGGACACAACGACTGTCGGAGCTGGGGCTCGAACCGGCAGCCTTCTGATTACAAGACGAACTCCCAACTCTTGAGCCACGATCGCCCCCCCCCCAAAAAAAAGATGGAGTCCCAGAGAGCCCCTCGTAGTGCTGCTGGGTGATCTCCGCTCATCATAGCAGCGCTCTTGGAGAAAGCCAGTAACATCCCATAACTGCGGTCAAACCTATTACTCTTATTTTACAGAGAACTGCAGTCTTAGATTAGGTGTTACTATCCAAACGCTTGAATCCCTGGAGCTTTTCCTGGATGTCTTTCATCCGTTCCTCCCGGGTCTGCCGCGGCGCTCCGCTCGCTCTTTCCCAGAATGGCGTCCTCGGCTTGTGTCTGGGGATGCGTGGTATTGGGTCGTCTGCTCCCTTTACCATCAACTTCCTCTTCTCCAGGTCTTCGGATGCGTCGTAAATCACGGGCCCGTTTTCATAAAACACACAGTCTGGGACAGTGGTGCAGCTGCTGAGTGACCCTCATCTGGGACTCTCCTCAGCTCTTTCTGGGACAGCAGCTGCCCCTCTGTTGGTCTTCTTGGTCTCTTGTGTTCTGGGGGTCTCTGGATGTCTGGATGATCTCCTCCATACCTGCTTCATGCCCTGGAGGACGGGGCTGTGGCCCCCCCACACCCTCTAGCAGATCATTACATGAAGGAACCTTTTAAAAACAAGCGTTCATGCTCACAGGTGCACACACGGGTGCTCACACACACAAACTACACCCTTTTTGGCTCCTACCTCAAAGCACACTGTGCTGTCGATCTTACGTGCTGCACAATAATGTTTAATATTTAGTATTTACTGTTATATTCACATATATCATCGTGATGTTGTTTATTATGTTGCTCTGTTTCTTCTGCTTGTTTTCTTTTTTCTTTCTCAACAGGTGAAATTAAAAAAGTATCTACTGCTAGCTAGTTTATTGTGATCGTGTTGTTTTTATTATGTTGCTCTTTGTTTGATTTCTCTTGTTTTTTTTCTCCATACAGGTGATCCAGGTGTTTGTTTTTCTTTTTGTTCCTTCCCCCCTTTCTCATCATCTCTTCTGCCCTCTGTTTTTCTTTCTCTCCCTCTCTTTCTTTCATTCTTTCCTTCTCCCTGTCCTATCCCCCAGTCATGTCTGTCCCGTCTGTAACAACCGATAATAAAATAAAATAAATACACAATTATAATAAAGGTCAATCAAATGGACCAACATGGCATCTTTCTTGGCCTTCAAACAACAATTCTGATGGCTAAAGATCCAAATGGGACAGGCAAAAAAATAAATGAATAAATAAATGATGATAACCATGTGCAGCTTCTCTCGTCTTCCATTTTTCCATGATATGTTTCACTCTACATCAGACACGTGTTAAAGTGTGTTGGCTGCATATTAAGTTCAAAATGCTGATGAGCTCTGATCCAGTTGACTGATATACTCTGCTCTACATCCTGCACTGAAATGTGAGGATTGTGTGTTTATTAAAATTTAAAATCATCATGGAGTCATTGACAGAAGAGCATCAACGTTCAGCCTGTTAAATTAGATTTAGATATTTTTATTTCAGAAATGATTCCTAACAAAAATGGAGAATATAAAAACACAATCAAAGCAGTAACGTCCATATTATGAAGTGTTTGCTGTATCAGACAATCATGTTTATTCACAACAATGAAAACAATATAGTGCAGATGAACATGGTGCTGTAATGAATCTGCTCTTAAACACAATAACAAAATACATTTTCCAAGAGAGATGATAATGATTCACATCAGAGTGAAGAACGAATACATTTACAACTGGTTTCTAACATTTATTATAGATCGAACTGATCACTGATAGAAACAGAAGAATATTCAAAATGATACTCTGAGAGATACATGAATGAGATATGGATAAACATCAAATCACATAAAACAAAACAGCACATAATCATTATAACTGAAATAAAATATGAGCAGAAATAAACAAGAATTAAGTCGAAAGATAGAAAAAGGCAAAATGTTTAAAATATATAATCATATAAGAGACTGAACCATCCAGTCAGGTCACAGATTCATATCTCATATATCCTGTTTGTGGTTGGAGGAGGAACGCCACTTTATGATGTCATCAAGGAACACTTTGAAGCATTTGGCTCGATATCACGCCGTATATCTGCTTTCACTCTTCACAGGCCAAAGTGTGGACACGGTTTTTTATACTTCGTTGCATGGGTCCAGGGGTATCAAACATGTGGTCTGGAGCACAGAACCGGCCAGTCACAGTGTCCAATCTGAACCATTACAAGTGAGATAATGTCAGCTTTACCACACAGCCATGAATATTATGAAAATGTAAAAGTCCTTTCTAAACTATTAATAGTTTTTTTCACAAAAAAGACAGAAAGATGGCGGGGCGCTAGGTCGCAGCAGCCACACCGTGTCCTGTCTTGTCTACAATATCCCGACCATAACTTGAACCTGGTATTTAATACCTACTGCACAATCCACTTCGTATTGTCTCTGTCCTGTCTTCGTGTACAGTAGTCCCTCGCTATAATGCGGTTTACCTTTCGCTGATTCTTTTGTGTGCAATTTTGCATGTTTTTTTTTTTTGGGGGGGGGGTTAACAACGCATTGCGTTCTGTATCCTGATTGGCTGTAGACCATTGTCAAATCAATCTGGTGTTCAGCTTGTCAATTTTACATAAATCTTTGATCACTAGCAGTGTGACTCTGAAGTGCTTTACAGTATGTTTGTAAGTCTTCTCCCCAACAAACACAAAAATAATAAAATAATAATAACAACTTCCTTGCGGCTATTCAAATTAGCCACACTGTGGGATGTAAGGAGCTCTCTGATTGGTTGGACAGACACAGGCTTTCTGCCTGGATTTTTCTAGCTCATAGCTTCGCCCTGCTAAGAAGCGTGTGTGCTTGTACAAAGGCCGTTCAGCCTCGGGATTTACACTCGGCTCGACACGGATATATGAAGAATGAAGGGACCCTGCAGCGAAACGGAGAGCCCAACCTCTGACTGAGTGCCTGTTTTCACAGTCTGACCACCTGTGAAGGTAACGTGCTAACATGGCTAACGCTAGCATCACCGCACATAGCCCCATTATTTCAAGGTCATCTTAGTTTATGAAGGTTTTACGTCGCAGCTGTACGAGCTAGCTACGTGTTTTGTAAGCTGCTGTGCTATTCACAAATAAAGCTGGAAGCAGCTCAGACTAGTAGAACCAGCACTGAGGCCTGTTACATTTATACAGTGTTAGAGCAACGGCTGCAGCCTACAGCCTTTAAACTAGCGATTAAAATGCTGACAGTAAACTCGTCAGTCCAGATGTTACCACATTACTTTGTGATACTTAGAGTTAAAACAACTGAGACAGGCTGATTAAAATAACAGCTGTGTCACGGAAAAGAGGGACCCAGGCGCGGTTCTTTTTCACAGAAACACAGTGCGTTTATTTACAGTGAAACAGACAGGCAAGTCCAACAATTCACTCAAAAGTGCAATTCTCCAATCGTGCTCGTCCCTTGCTCCCAGTGCGTTCCGTGTTGTAACTCCCTTAGGAGGGCTAAGGGCTGGTCCGGACGGGCCTAATCAGAGAAACATGGAAGACGTTATGTACCTTCATGGCAGGCGGAAGGGCCAGCCGGACCGTCACCGGGTTCAGGATCTCCTGGATGGCGAAGGGGCCAAGAGACCGAGGGGCCAGTTTCCTGGACTCAGTCCGAAGAGGGATGTGCTTGCTGGAGAGCCACACCCGCTGGCCGACCTGATAATCCGGAGCAGGAGTGCGACGGCGATCCGCCAATGCCTTGTTCCGCTCGGCCGTTCTCAGGAGTGCTGCGCGCGTGGCCCGCCAGACCCGACAACAGCGCCTAAGGTGGTGCTGGACCGAGGGAACCGCCAGCTCTCCCTCAGAGATTCAATTCAATTCAATTCAATTTTATTTATATAGCGCCAAATCACAACAAATGTCGCCTCAAGGCGCTTCATAGATACAGAGAAAAGCCCAACAATCAAATGACCCCCTATGAGCAAGCACTTTGGCGACAGTGGGAAGGAAAAACTCCCTTTTAACAGGAAGAAACCTCCGGCAGAACCAGGCTCAGGGAGGGGCGGCCATCTGCTGCGACCGGTTGGGGTGAGAGAAGGAAGACAGGATAAAGACATGCTGTGGAAGAGAGACAGAGATTAATAACAGATACGATTCAATACAGAGAGGTCTGTTAATACATAGTGAGTGAGAAAGGTGACTGGAAAGGAAAAACTCAATGCATCATGGGAATCCCCCGGCAGCCTACATCTATTGCAGCATAACTAAGGGAGGATTCAGGGTCACCTGGTCCAGCCCTAACTATATGCCTTAGCAAAAAGGAAAGTTTTAAGCCTAATCTTAAAAGTAGAGATAGTGTCTGTCTCCCGAATCCAAACTGGAAGCTGGTTCCACAGAAGAGGGGCCTGAAAACTGAAGGCTCTCCCTCCCATTCTACTTTTAAATACTCTAGGAACAACAAGTAGGCCTGCAGAGCGAGAGCGAAGTGCTCTAATAGGGTGATATGGTACTACAAGGTCATTAAGATAAGATGGGGCCTGATTATTTAAGACCTTGTATGTGAGGAGCAGGATTTTGAATTCAATTCTGGATTTAACAGGAAGCCAATGAAGGGAAGCCAAAACAGGAGAAATATGCTCTCTCTTTCTAGTCCCTGTCAGTACTCTTGCTGCAGCATTTTGGATTAACTGAAGGCTTTTCAGTGAGTTTTTTGGACATCCTGATAATAATGAATTGCAGTAGTCCAGCCTGGAAGTAATAAATGCATGAACTAGTTTTTCAGCGTCACTCTGAGACAGGATATTTCTAATTTTAGAGATGTTGCGCAAATGGAAGAACGCAGTCTTACATATTTGTTTAATATGTGCGTTGAAGGACATATCCTGGTCAAAAATGACTCCAAGGTTCCTCACAGTGTTACTGGAGGCCAAGGTAATGCCATCCAGAGTAAGAATCTGGTTAGATACCAAATTTCTAAGCTTTTCAGCGCCGAGTACAATGACCTCAGTTTTATCTGAGTTGAGAAGCAGAAAGTTAGTGGCCATCCAAGTTTTTATGTCTTTAAGACATTCCTGCAGTTTAACTAATTGGTGTGTGTTATCTGGCTTCATGGACAGATAGAGCTGGGTGTCATCTGCATACCAGTGAAAATGTATGCTATGTCTTCTAATGATGCTGCCTAGGGGAAGCATGTATAATGTAAACAGAATTGGTCCTAGCACTGAACCCTGTGGAACTCCATAATTAACCTCAGTGTGTGAAGAGGACTCTCCATTTACATGCACAAATTGGAGTCTATTAGATAGATATGATACAAACCACTGCAGTGCAATACCTGTAATACCTACAGCATGTTCTAATCGCTCTAATAGAATATTATGGTCAACAGTATCGAATGCTGCACTAAGGTCAAGAAGGACAAGCACAGAGATGAGTCCACTGTCAGAGGCCATAAGAAGATCATTTGTAACCTTCACTAAAGCTGTTTCTGTGCTGTGATGAGCTCTGAAACCTGACTGAAACTCTTCAAATAAACCATTCCTCTGCAGATGATCTGTTAGCTGTTTGACAACTACTCTTTCAAGGATTTTTGATATGAAAGGAAGGTTGGAGATTGGCCTATAATTAGCTAAGACTGCTGGGTCTAGAGATGCTTTTTGAGTAAAGGTTTAACTGCAGCCACCTTGAAGGCCTGTGGTACATAGCCGATTATTAGAGATAGGTTGATCATATATAAGATCGAAGAATTAATCAATGGCAGAACTTCTTTGAGCAGTTTTGTAGGAATGGGGTCTAAAAGACACGTTGATGGTTTGGAGGAAGTAATTATTGACGTTAACTCAGAAAGATCGATTGGAAAAAAAGAGTTTAACTTAACATCAATGGAACTACAAGTAGCTGTAGATAATATTACATCTGTGGGATGATTATTGGTAATTTTTTCTCTAATGATAAAAATTTTATTTGTGAAGAAGTTCATGAAGTCATCACTAGTTAACGTTAAAGGGATGGTTGGCTCAAAAGAGCTCTGGCTTTTTGTCAGCCTGGCTACAGTGCTGAAGAGAAACCTGGGGTTGTTCTTATTTTCTTCAATCAGTGACGAATAGTAAGCTGTTCTGGCTTTGCGGAGGGCTTTCTTATAAAGCAACAAACTATTTCTCCAGGCTAAATGATGATCCTCTAAATTTGTGACACGCCATTTCCTCTCCAGATTACGAGTCGTCTGCTTGAGGGTACGTGTTTGAGAATTATACCACGGGGTCATGTACTTCTGATTAGAGACCTTAGTTTTCACTGGAGCTACAGTATCCAGAGTCGTACGTAGTGAGGAGGTGAAATTATTAACAAGATAATCGACCTCTGTTGGGGTAGCGTTCAGATAGCTGCTCTGCTCTGTGTTGGTACAGGGCATTGACGATGATAACAGTGGCTGGATTATATTCTTAAACTTAGTTACAGCGCTTTCAGAAAGACATCTACTTTGATAAAGTCCACTCTCCACTGCTGCGTAATCAATTATTGTAAATGTAAATGTTATCAAGAAATGATCAGACAGGAGAGGGTTTTCAGGAAACACTGTTAAATGTTCAGTTTCTATGCCATATGTTAAAACCAGATCTAGAGTGTGATTAAAGTGGTGGGTGGGTTCTTTTACTCCAGAGATGGAGAGGAGAGGGGGTTGATACCCCAGCGATGCCTCGAAGGGCGAGAGTCCAGTTGCTGAAGAAGTGCTTGCGTTGTGGGCATACTCCACCCAGGCCAACTGGTCACTCCAGGTCGCTTGGTTCGATGATGCGACGCAACGCAACATGGCCTCCAGCTCTTGATTGGCCCTTTCGGTCTGACCATTAGTCTGGGGGTGGAACCCGGAGGACAAACTGACCTGAGCTCCCAATTCGGCGCAGAACTCCTTCCAAACCCGCGAGGTGAACTGAGGGCCACGGTCGGAAACGATGTCCTGGGGTATGCCGTGGAGCCGAAGGACATGCTGCGACAGTAACTGGGCCGTCTCCAGGGCAGAAGGAAGCTTGGGCAGAGCAATGAAGTGGGCGGCCTTGGAAAAACGGTCAACAATGGTTAGAATGGAGGTGTTACCTGAAGAGGGAGGCAAGCCGGTGACAAAGTCCAGGGCAATGTGCGACCACGGGCGTTTTGGAGTGGGTAACAGTTGCAGGAGGCCAGAAGCAGGTAAGTTGGAGGTTTTGTTCCGTGCGCACACCAGGCATGCCGCAACATAGTTCTGGACATCGAGAATAAGAGAGGGCCACCAAAACAAACGTTGTAGAAAGGAGACAGTGCGATTTTTCCCTGGGTGGCACGAAAACTTGGCGGTATGTGCCCAGTGAATGACCTGACTACGCGCCGTGGCCAGAACATACAGTTTCCCCTTCGGGCCCGTGCCGGGGTCGGGCTCCCGTCGCTGGGCGTCCCTGACCACCTTTTCAATCTCCCATGTAAGTGCGCCCACAATGCAGGTGGGGGGCAGGATGGGTTTGTCGTTCTCGTCCTCATCGGTCTCCGGTGCGAACTGGCGCGACAACGCATCGGGCTTAGTATTCCTAGACCCGGGCCTGTAAGTAATGGAGAAGTGAAAACGAGTAAAAAAATAAGGCCCCCCTGGCTTGTGGGCATTGAGCCAAGCATTGAGGCGCTTGGCTGCCTGGAGATACGCCAGATTTTTATGGTCCGTCCACACCACGAAAGGCTGCTCAGTGCCCTCCAGCCAATGTCGCCATTCCTCGAGGGCCAACTTGATGGCGAGCAACTCCCGGTCACCCACATCGTAATTTCTCTCGGCCTGAGACAACCTGCGGAAGAAAAACGCACAGGGATGTAGCTTGCCATCGATCCGTTGGGAGAGAACCGCTCCCACACCCGAATCGGACACGTCCACCTCCACGATGAAAGGCCGGCCGAGGTCCGCCTGGACGAGGACCGGAGCTGAGGAAAACAGGTGCTTAAGCCGATCAAATGCCTGCTGTGCTGCGGAGGACCACTGGAAAGACAACTTAGGAGAAGTTAGGTTGGTTAGAGGAAGGGCTACCTTGCTGAAATCCCTGATAAAGCGGCGGTAGAAATTGCCGAAACCTAGGAACCCCTGCATTTCCTTGCCGGTCTTGGGAACAGGCCATTCCACTACGGCTTTGACTTTGGCCGGGTCAGCTCGCAAACGCCCCTGTTCCACAATGAAACCCAGAAAAGAAACAGTTTGCACGTGGAACTCACATTTTTCCGCTTTCACAAAAAGGCGATTCTCCAATAGGCGCCGTAGAACCAGACGTACATGGTTGATGTGCTCAGTCTGCGACCTGGAAAAAATCAGAATGTCATCCAGATACACGAAGACAAAATGGTTAATAAAGTCCCTGAGCACATCATTAATCAGGGCCTGGAAGACTGCAGGGGCGTTAGTAAGACCGAAAGGCATCACTAAGTATTCGAAGTGCCCCAGGTGGATGTTGAAAGCCGTCTTCCACTCGTCACCCTTGCGGATGCGAACCAGATGATAGGCGTTCCGAAGATCCAGTTTGGTGAACACGACCGCCCCCTGTAGTAGTTCGAATGCTGAGGCCAGCAGGGGGAGTGGATATTTATTCTTAACTGTGATCTTGTTCAGCCCTCGAAAGTCAATGCAGGGACGCAGGCTCTTATCTTTCTTTTCTACAAAAAAGAATCCTGCTGCTAAAGGTGACGTAGATGGGCGAATAATACCTGCGGTCAGAGACTCCGTTATGTAGCGTTCCATGGTCTCACGTTCTGGTTTAGACAGACTGTAGAGCCGACTTGTTGGCAGGGGAGCGCCTGGGAGTAGGTCGATTCCACAGTCGTAAGGCCGATGTGGAGGCAAAGACAACGCCTTACTTTTGCTGAATACCTGGCCGAGGTCGTGGTATTCGGAGGGCACCAAGGACAGGTCGAGGGGTGAGGAGCTTTTCGCAGAAGCGGTCCAGGGATTGTCCGGGACAGCGGCGAGTAAACATTGTTCATGACACTGCTTGCTCCAGCCAGTTACACACGCTTTGGCCCAGTCGATTTGGGGATTGTGACATTGGAGCCAAGGAAATCCCAGTACCAGTGGTGTGTGGGGGGCTTTGAATACCAATAAACTGATTTTCTCAGAGTGATTTCCCGAAATAATGAGTGTAACCTCCTGAGTGCGATGTGTGACGGAGGCTAGATGGCCGCCATTTAAGGCTGAGACCTTCAGGACCTCTGGAAGGGGAAGTAGGGACAGGTCTAAGATTTTGGCTAACTCTTCGTCTAGGAAATTTTGTTCAGAACCAGAGTCAATGAGTGCGCAGCAGGAGTGAGTGAGGGAGTGAGACATTATTTTGGCAGGGCACTTGAGGTGAAGGAACGCTTTTGTTGTGGCTCCCGCCAGTATCCCCACAATTACTGACACAATTACTGACTCTTTTACTCGGTCTGGGCAGGAGTCAACAAAATGTCCTCTTTTTCCACAAAGAAAGCACTCACCGGTCCGTGGTTTGCGCCCCAGTCTAGAGGAGGAAAGCTTGGCTCCGCCGAGCTGCATGGGTTGCTCTTCATCCCCGTGTTGCTCCTCCTCCTCACGTCTCCACATCAGAGTAGGAAGGTCCCTAGATGTACCCGTGCTCCCAGCAGGCCGCCGACCATCCCCGGCTCTTTTGCTGAACTCCCGCATATGGTTGTCTAAGTTAATACACATATTGATTAGAGCAGACAAAGCTTTAGGCAGTTCCTTGGTTGCTAACTCACGCTTTATATTCTCGTTAAGGCTGTTGAGGGAGGCTCCACGCAGTGCTTTCTCCTCCCAGCCCGACTCCTCCGCCAGGATCCAGAATTCCACGGAAAAGTCAGCAACGCTCCTCCTACCTTGCTTCAGAGAAAACATGCGATGACCTGTGGCGTCCAAGCTAGCGCCTTTATCAAATACACAGCGAAACTTGCTGAGAAAAACGTCATATGACACAGAGGGCTGGGTACTTAAAACCGCCTGAGCCCACTGAAGCGCCCGCCCAGTCATAAGTTGCACCAAATAAGCGATTTTAGCGGAATCAGAGGAAAAGGCACAAGGTTGCTGTCTAAACACAAGAGAGCATTGCGCCAAAAAACCCCGGCTCTTCCCCAACTCGCCGTCAAATTTTTCAGGCGCAGGGAGTGAGTACTCTCGCTGCCACGGTGGAGGTGAA
The DNA here is from genome assembly GCF_056152115.1 of Neolamprologus brichardi. Classification (NCBI taxonomy): domain Eukaryota; kingdom Metazoa; phylum Chordata; class Actinopteri; order Cichliformes; family Cichlidae; genus Neolamprologus; species Neolamprologus brichardi. Next base: position 42,114,318 of record NC_142117.1, on the reverse strand, counting down.
GGAGGAAACGGACAGACTGCCGCGGCTTCCAGCGAAGGGGCGGGCTGCGTTGGAGCCGTATGAGGTGAGGAAATCAACATACCTTTAAGCTCTGTTATGGCAGAAGCGCGGTTTGTTCCTTTGAAACGTGCTTTCCTTGTGTCGCTCCAAAACCTCCGCTTGGAAAGACTCCGCTGAATCCGCAGAATCCGCTGGGTCCATGGTGGTGGGATTATTCTGTCACGGAAAAGAGGGACCCAGGCGCGGTTCTTTTTCACAGAAGCACAGTGCGTTTATTTACAGTGAAACAGACAGGCAAGTCCAACAATTCACTCAAAAGTGCAATTCTCCAATCGTGCTCGTCCCTTGCTCCCAGTGCGTTCCGTGTTGTAACTCCTAAGGGAGTTACAACACGGAAAATCCACCATTAGCCACACGCTCGCCGAATAACAAGCTCACATTGCTCGCACAGACTATACCAGTTCGGAGTAATAATACCACGTCGACTGTCGCCGCGAGTCCAGGTTAAATACCTCTTTCTAGCCGGGAGGAATGATTACCAACGGCTGGTCAGGTAATCAGCTGCAGGTGGCCGGCAACAGCGAAGAAGGACTCCCAATGACAACAGTCGCCAGGACACGCCTCTCCCACGGCGCGCACTTCCGTAAACAGCCCCGATGACCGGGGAGGGAGAGAGGGAGAAGCAAACACAGACAGAAAACATACACACAAGCAGAGTCGTCCGGAAGGACCGTCCGACCGTGACAAGTTCTCTCATTCCTTATATCAAGACTGGAGATCACACTACTGATTTCAGTTCATTTAATATGTGAGTGCACAGATTCATTCTCAGCTGGACATAAATGATGATCAAAGGTTGTATATATGACGAATTCATCAAATCCCAGCCTCTAACACAGTGCGCTGAATCTTAGCTTTGAATGTCCAGTATATTCTAATCAGTGCAATTTAAGCATTCACTGAACCTAAAGTATCTATGTCATAGGTGGATTCACAGGTGGTAAGTTTAACACAGAAGGGAAACCCTTCTGACGGGAAGAGCAGTGGAGCAGCCAAGGGAAGTAGTAAATATAAACACAAGTTGCTAAAACTATAATTTATTTTTAAAGAAAGCGCTAAAATACTCTGGCCAGGCAGGAAAGGAGGAGCTTGCAAAGAAAAGCGTCTGGACTTCTTTAAGTTACTTAAAGACGTTTCACCTTCATCCGAGAAGCTTCTTCAGTTCTAAGGTCAAATGGTGGAGAGTCCCAGATATAAACCTAGTGGGAGTTTCCCCCCACAGAGGGACAAAAGGACCCCCTGATGATCCTCTAATCGCCTGAGCCAAGGTGTGAAACTGGGTGTGGGTCCCAGTCAGCCAGGGTTTCGGGTGAGCTCATTGTGAAACCTGGCCCCACCTTATTATGGGAATTCCTGAGGTCAGATGGCCCAGGATGTGAGTGGGCGTTAAGGCGTCTGGGGAGGGAACTCAAAACTGGATTATAGATGGCAGAGAGTTGGTGCCGTAAACCACCGCCTCTGTTCAAAGATGGTCGCTCACAGTGGACATAGATGCTTCTTTCACTCCTCTTTCAAACAATCTGTCCTCTCTGTCCAAAATGTGAACATTGGCATCCTCAAAAGAGTGACCTTTGACCTTAAGATGCAGATGGACTGCTGAGTCTTGTCCTGTGGAGGTGGCTCTTCTATGTTGTGCCATGTGCTTGTGAAGTGGCTGTTTGGTCATTGGAGAGACCAAACAGCCACTTCACAAGCGCATATATATATATATATATATATATATATATACATATATATGTATATATATATATATATATATATACATATATATGTACATATATATATATATATATATATATATATATATATATATATATATATATATATATATATATATGTACATACATATATATATATATATGTATGTATGTACATATATATGTATATATATGTACCGGGGTAACCGAAGGTTGCTGGGGCTCGAACCGGCAACTTTCCGGTTACAAGGCGAACTCCCAACTCTTGAGCCACGATCGCCCTTCGAGATATATACTTGATCAGTATATATCTGCCTCATGTAAATGTCTAACAGCAGCAGTTTTAACAGTCATGATTGTGTTTTTGAATGCATGTCTAAGGTATAGTTTATACACTGGAGGAAGTATCTTGTTTGCACTTTATAGATATGATATTAATGTCATAGACGGCTGTAATGCAGGCAAGAAAGAACACAAAATGCAGACTCGCAGAGACGGGAAGCTTAAAAATACAGCTTTATTTGCTGAAAGGGGAATAATGCAAAACTTTACTGGGACATATAAAAACTAAACATACGAAGAGGCACACAGGGGAATACGACACTATACTTACGTATACTTACATTTGTAGCCCGATTACATTACAGCGATGCAACGAAGGGTGTCCCAATTCGAAGTGTACTCCAATGCACAGTTCATTTCCCCAAATTTGAAGGCTGTGTCCGGCGTAAGACTTTGTGACCCAACCTATTCCACAATACATAGTTGGGTGTGGATATTTTTGTCAGAAAAAAACGGCGGGCGGCTGAAGAATTATCCTTTAAAAGTAAGTATTGAATATTATGTCAGTTATTTATGTGCGAATGTTTAATAATGAAGGACATTAAAACATTACTGTTGGCCACATGTCGGCAAAGTTATCTGACATTAGTGATGTTTGTACTAACTTGGTTTTAAAGCCTTTACTTTAAAATATACGCTGTTTAATAGTCGACCTTAATCTTACAGAGAATGTGATGATTTGATGGATAATTAAAGTCAGTCATATATCCACAAACACAACAAGCTGAAAGTCAGTGATGCTGCTCGGTTTGCAGTCCTGAATATCACGGCACAAGCAGGATTCACTGCACTGTTAATGTTAGCTCTGTTATATTGCTGCCTCTGTTCGGTGGTGTCGAGCCAAACGGACTTTAACGTGTGTTTGAACGAGCTGACGGTTAGGGTGCCTGGGTTGTTGACCCAGAGTTTTGAGTTTATTATATTATTGAAATTGATTTTGATATTATTTATCATTTCTAGTCTTTGGTTTCTTTGTTAGAGTTCTGTCTTATGGTTTATGTCTCTGTGTTATGTTTCCTGTTTTACTTTAAAAGTCTGTGTCTCATGTTAATGCGTCTGGTTTTGCTTCCTTTGTCTCGACAGCCCTGATTTGTCCCAGCTGTGTTTCCCTCCTGTCTCTCAATCCCTGATTGCTGTGTATATTAGCCCTGTGTTCTCTTTGATCTGTGTCGTTATCTCTCTTATCTACCCTCATTCATGCTGTGTTCTGCCTGTCTGCGTTTATTGTTTGTATTTTGGAAGTTTGTTACTTTGAGTTCAGCTTTAATGCTGTTTGAGTTCACGTTTGTCTCGGGAGTCTGCACTTTGGGTCCTTTTCCTGCCTGCACACAGCCGTTTCATAACAGACGGTTCACTCGTTAAGCTGAAAGAAAGATGCTTTAATCACAGCAGGCACACATGTGTCCACTGTACCATCTGGAACTCTTCTTGTTCAGCACTCGTAATAACACTAAATCCTCCTGTTTGTAGCAGTGTGTACACCTGAGACTGTCACCTGTGTGTCTGTCCTGCACTCTCTCTCTGTTTCTTTCTCTCTGATTGTGGAATAAAAGTATGAACATGTGTTTATAAGTTACACTTGTGTTTGAATCCTGCAGCTTATCACACATTTGATTTCCATGTGTGACGACTGCAAGTGTCCAGAGTGAGGACAGACTGAGGGACCCACTGCTGCACATCATCTGTGAGGCTTTGCACCCCTGATGATCCACCAGGACAAACTCAGCAGTGTGTGAGGAAGAGGAGGAGGAAGAGCCAGCAGCAGCTGACAGATGGAGAGAATAGACAGACTGTTCCCTGTTTGTGAAGGACTGCTAGGAAAGTTTAACTAACTGTCTGTCCTGAATCAGTCTTATTAGGTAATGTTCAAATAATGTTATCATCCAGTGTTTTCAGTGTGGGAGAAAGTACTCAGGGCCTTCAAGTTACACACTATGAAAGGCAGCAACAAGTTGAACTCACTGCTGTAATGAGTCATAATTAATATAATAATAAATATAATAATGGCCATATTGTGTTTACATTACCAAAGTGTTATGATTTTAGTCTCATGAACAACATTTTTTTTTTTTTGTCCCGTTTGGATCTTTAACCATCAGAATTGTTAAGGCCAAGAAAGATGCCAAGCGGATTTATTTTACCAAGTGGATCATCATGGCCATATTGGTCCATTTTAATGACCTTTATTATAATTATGTATTTATTTTATTTTCGGTTGCTACAAACGGGACAGACATGACTGGGGGATAGGACAGGGAGAAAGAATGAAAGAAAGAGAGGGAGAGAAAGAAAACCAGAGGGGAGAAGAGACGGTGAGAAAGGGGGGAAGCTAATGAACAACATTAGCTGATTATTTACTAGCTAATCTTAAATGACTGTTCAGTACAGAAATGAAGCCCAACAATCATGTTTTTACAGTCCTGTGGTCTCAGCCTCAGATACTCAACTAATCAAAACAAAAAACATTTTTTCTCCTTCTGTCAAACAATTCTGTGTGAAACATTTCCAGTGGCTAGTATCATGGTGACTAGGCAACCCGAGCAGCGCGACGGAGGCTAGACGTCCCATTTCACAAGCCTCACACTTCCGCCCTTCTGGTTCTTCGGAGTTCCCGCCCCACGTAGTCCACGAAGGCCGCATACAGTGCGGCACCTGAATTGGGGCACAGCTATAGACCTTCACGATAAGACAGGAAACATGAGGAGGTAAGCAAGACACAAGAACTCACAACATACATAAACACAGACACACAGAGAGACACAGAGGCCAAGGTTAACCCCGCCCTCTTTTTAACCATGAATTTTGAATTAAAACTAACATTAAAAATCTTTTTTATACGAGGAGGAAAGAGAAAGCACCTTTTCCACCGAGAGGAGCAGCGTCTTAACTTATAACTAAACATGTTAATAGCACCTCTAGATTTAATACCTGTGGAAGCTGATGAAGGTAGCGTGGCAGAAAGGAGTGATTCTAAAGGTTTGGCGAAGAGCATGAGGTATTCTGATCCCTGAGGAGAAGAACTCCTCATCCATCAGCCAGTTTCGCTAGATCAGCCTGCTGAACGTAGAGGGAAAGATCTTCTTCGGTGTCTTGGCCCAAAGACTATCTACTTTCCTGCAAAGAAACACATCAGTGCAGAAGGCCGGCATCCGGGGCTTCTCAGGATGTCTGAAGCACGCCAGCTTCATCTGGCACCAGATTCAAACTGCCAAGAAAGAACAAAGAGACCTTCACGTGGTCTTTTTAGACCTTGCCAATGCCTTTGGATCAGTTTCGCACAAGATCTTGTGGATGGCCTTCAACTATTTCAGCGTACCAAACCACATCACAGGACTGGTCAAGACCTACTTTAAGGATTTACAGTTTTGTGTGACAGCTGAGAACACCACCACAGCCTGGCAGCACCTGGGCAATGGAGTTATGGCAGGCTGCACGATTTCCCCTCTGGCATTTATCATGGCAATGGAGTTGTTCATGCGGGCATCTCGGTGGGTAGTGGGGGGTGAGAGACTCAAGAGTGGACATTTTACATACATGAAACTGTCAGAGAAAACGGCAGCCTCGAGCAAGCCAGGATATTAGTTTATAGAAGCTGTTAAAATTATATGTCTAACGTTAAAATGTTGGTGACACAATAATTTTATCCTAATGGTACTGACATATTCATAGGGTTAATTTTTGAGGCAAAATATCATGAGGTAGTCATGATTTTGCAAATATTCCACCTTGTAGTGCAGTTTGCACAAATTGTTTTAAAAATGCACTCAGCCTACAAACATTACTGATGAGTCAAGATCTGCACAAACTGACAGAAACACTAAAGCAGCTCCACATTTTATTCTTATTGTCATGTATGTCCTATTTATCAGGTGACAGAAGAACCAACAAAGCTCAGAGAGTAATGGTGATACAAGATCACAGGTGAAATTGGATAATGACTTGGTGGTTCATGTAGGCAAGTATATTTCTCCCTTTTGTTAATCTTTTTTTTTGTCTTTAGCAAAGACAAAAAGGGGGAAAAAGAAACGGGGCAGGGTTCGGTGGTGGAATCATTCATCCCCACCAATGCCAAAACCAAATCTACGCCCTTGGATTACAGATTACATGCCCCAAAATGTATTTGTAACGTAATCCGTTACGTTACTCAATGAGAGTAACATATTCTGAATACTTTGGATTACTTAATATATTATCATGCTGTTTACAACTACATGAATGTACTATTGCTGTGTGATTTGTTACTATTACTGTAGGCTACTCACCATACCAACACCAACTAGATTTTTAAATCTTAATATAAATGAGTAACAGTAGGTGGACATTAGGTAAGGCTGCACTTTTAGCAGCGATCTGATATAGAAAACTATTCCGCGTGTATATAAAACAGGTCCGCGGCTCTGAACCGTAGTAAAGGGACCTCTGGCTAATACGGTGGGTTCGTGTCGGCTCGTAGCTGAAAACTAGCTTTACTTTGTTGTCTGGGTCAACTTTGCTAGCAGAGACAGAGAGAGGCGTTGAAAGGCTGCTCCAACAGAACTTATTGTTTCAGAGGAAAACACGAACACGGTGTACAGTCGAGTCTTAATAGCTTACTTACAACTGGGCTACACTGCCCATGAGGCTACATTCTTTAGGGCTATGCCTGGAACAGTCTGCCTGTTGCTTTTATATTAAATAATTTTTGAACAATTATTGAAAAAAAAATTTCTCCACGTCATT
>NC_142117.1:42067500-42102500 GCF_056152115.1 Neolamprologus brichardi | reverse complement strand
GAGTTCTGCTCGCGGTGGGAACGCCGCCGAACAAAGTCATTTTTTAATCGCGAAAACGATCGACTGCTTACTGACAACAAAAAGGTTGTTTTTGGTAAATATTAAGGACACTTACCGCTGAGGTGAAATGAGCTTATAGATGAATTGAGGGGAGAAAACGCCTCGTTTTCAACACCGTTCTAAACGCCATAAGCCTACAGCCACAGCAGGAGTCGAACCCGGAAGTACCCCTCCACAGCCGGTTTTCAGAGTTGCCGCGACGTGGAAGGAGCCAATCAGGAGAGTGACCTCAAATCAGCTGACGTGGGTCATGTGACGGGGAGTAGTTGATATGGGTTACAAGTGCAAAAAATGTACATTTTCACTCAAACTTAATTTGTTTCTCTTTTCATGTGAATCCTACTGCTCAGATGAATGATTCAAAAAAAAAATATATATTTTATAGAGCAAAAAAAGAGCAAAAACATTTCTAAAATTAAGCAATTTCCTATCAAAATTGCTTAATAAACATTTATTTTGTTTATCTTTATTTTATTAGTATTTTCCTTAAATGTGTTAAATATATATTTAATATAAATATATACTTTCTCATCTAAATGTCCACTGAAATGTGAGCCAGGGGGCGGTAATGCGCCTTAACATTGGTTGCCAACCAAGAAGAAGAAGAAGCTGTGAGCCAGGAGGGAGGGGGTGAGTAGCTCAAATATTGGGCCTTTCTCAATATGCGTACTTGTGCGTACTTGTGTTCTCGTGTACTCGTGATACGTCATCAGTCGGAGACCAAGTACTGTTCCAATTCAAAGTACGCATCAAGCCGAGAACGCGAAAAAGTCCCGGATGTGTTCTCGCTCCGCCCATTTTATCGAGCATGCATCGGTGGTGACTTGTGTGGACTTGGTACAGCTAAATATCCCAGAATGCATTTCGTCCAAAACTCAAACGCGGTAATGGCGGACGAGCGGGTCTAAAAACTTTTAAATATTACTCTTTCTGGGTCACAAAATAAACTTTTAAGTTCTTTTCAAGCGAGAATGTAGCTGTGTAAACTTCGAATATCTGCTCAGTTTATCAAGATATCATATATTTACAAACGAGGTCCGACGTTTTCGTGACCCGCCAGCTCCATAGCAGACAGCGAGGTCGAGGATTATTACAGCCGGCGAGAACAGCCGACTCCCGGCAGATCGTTTTCAATCCCCCCGCGGTCTTTTCGCTACTCAGGTTAAACAAACCCCAAACCCCAGTAGTTGTCTATTGTATTGAGTGTCCACTAAAATAAAAATAAAAGCGTTCTAACATCTCACCTGCTTGTTTTTATTAAGGTATGTACACGTATGTACATGTACACTATTTTTATTAATAGAGATTTCACTACTGAGGTTAAACATGATATATAAGTCACTTAGATCACTTCTAAATGTTAATGTTTGGCTTATTTCGGCTTTTTATTTGTTCCTGAGTAAACCGGTTTGGCTGTGATTAAAGGTAAGCTTCATAACATATTACTCACAGTTAAATTAAGGACGGCAGTAAAAACTCCGGACCTGTGACATCATCAAGTACGCTGGTGTTCCAATTGTACAAATCGCGAGTCCGTGCTCGCATTCTCGGCGAGTCCGTACTCCCGTGCGTTCTCGGCGAGTACGTACCCGCCGAGAACGCGAGTACGTACTCGTGTACTTGAGAATTGAGAAAGGGCCGTGCTGTTAGCATGTTAGCAGAGCGATGCTACTGTGAACCGAGGAGCTATTTTCTTGATGTGAGCTTCTACTCAGGGTTTTTTCTTCCAGTTCAGAGCAGAAATGTTTTTGTTAAAATACTGGATGTTGTGTTTTTCTCAACAATTTTAATTATAAGCTAGAAACATTGCTGCTAACAGCAACAGGGATGAGTCAGTGAGTCAGTTGGACTTGTGAATCATGATTCATGAGTCAGTAAAGTGATTCTCGAGTATTGAACGATTCGTTCATGATTCGCGCATCACTACATTAGACAAAAATGAAACTTTAGACCCTCTCTTCCCCCCCAACAGAAGTCAAAGGGATCTTCCAGGAATAGTGACACTATTTTCTGGAGAAGTGATTGGTCAGTACGTCGTGATTTCATACCTGCTGATCTCTAATCTGGAACCTAACCGGCACCAGCAGAGTAAAAGACACTTAACAGCTAAATTGAATCAAGCATAAAAACATTTTAGGCATCAAGACAAGTCATATTATCTGTGAATTTCCCTTTTTGTGATTGGTCAGATGCTGCCAACACCTCCCTTTCCTTGTGAAGGTGCATGAGAAACCCTGGATTAACTTTGCTAACCAGCGGTTATCCTGGTCACGATTGTTAGTGTAAGTGAATCCAGATGATGGAAAGAAAACCTGGGCATGCTGAAATCACTTCGTAGTATATGCCCCAGGGTTCAAAGGCCATCCAGTCGCACCATAACAAGAACATGGGAACACTAATGTTGTTTCTCCTTTTACAGTCATAATCTGCATTCATGGATGTTAAAAATGATTTTGTTAGAAATGTATTTTGAAACAGAAGAGGTATTTCAGTTAAGATAACACAGAACTACTTCAGTGACAGTGGACGAGATCTTTCCACTGCTGTGCAGTCCAGATGTGCAGCTCACAGACTGATGGCAACCTCTCAGAAAACACGAGTTACAGTAGTAGTGATAAACAGTGAGACAAAGATCCTCTGCTGAAGCAGAAAAGGTTTTATATATTTCCTATGTAACCTGCAGGGGTGATTCTCAAGTCTGCTGGAGCCCAGGCAAAAAGGGACAGGGACACCTGACAGCCCAGTGTGCCCAGCAGAGCTGACATGAGGGCTGTTTCAACTGAATCACACACTCTGCTTGCCAGAGGTGAGTGAGTGGAGTCATGTGGGGTCCCTTTAGGGAAGTCAGGTCCAGCGTACCGCCACTGCAGACTCTGCACATTATCGCTGCTGTAGTCTCAAATTTGTGCAAACAGTGCATTGTGGGTTGTGTTGCATCCGAATCTGCTGGCAGGCATCTTTTTCTCAATCCTGCCAAACTCCGCCCCTTTCATGTAAGCGTGCAGGGAAGACCCTGGGTTAGAGAGCTGATAACAAACTCTGTGTGACAGTTTATCCTGATAACAAACGTTAGGGTAAGTGAATCCAGATGATGGAAAGATAGCCCGGGTCTGTTGATGAGTCTCCACTTAAACACTGACTTTGTTTGTGTTTCCTGGAGTCCCGTCAGTCCTGTAAACCAGCGTCCCCAACCTTTTTTGCACCACGGACCGGTTTATGACCGACAATATTCTCAAGGACCGGCCTTTAAGGTGTCGAGGATAAATACAACAAAATAAAACCAGTACTGCTGCCAAAAAAAGAAGAGTTATTCAAAACACATGGGAAAAGACCCAGGGAAACAGAGTTAACGATAAAAAGATTTTAAAAAATAACGCTAAAAAAATTCATAGTTTTTAATTAAAACATTTTAATTAATTAAAATAAAATATTCAAAAAAAAAATTTAAACTCTACCACCACCAAAAATAGAAAAATAAAAATAATAATAAATGATGATAACATGTATTTATTATGTTGCTCTTTGTTTGATTTCTCTTCTGTTTTTTTTCTCCATAAAGGTGATCCAGGTGTTTGTTTTTCTTTTTGTTCCTTCCCCCCTTTCTCATCATCTCTTCTGCCCTCTGTTTTTCTTTCTCTCCCTCTCTTTCTTTCCTTCTTTCCTTCTCCCTGTCCTATCCCCCAGTCATGTCTGTCCCGTCTGTAACAACCGATAATAAAATAAAATAAATACACAATTATAATAAAGGTCAATCAAATGGACCAACATGGCATCTTTCTTGGCCTTCAAACAACAATTCTGATGGCTAAAGATCCAAATGGGACAGGCAAAAAAATAAATGAATAAATAAATGATGATAACCATGTGCAGCTTCTCTCGTCTTCCATTTTTCCATGATATGTTTCACTCTACATCAGACACGTGTTAAAGTGTGTTGGCTGCATATTAAGTTCAAAATGCTGATGAGCTCTGATCCAGTTGACTGATATACTCTGCTCTACATCCTGCACTGAAATATGAGGATTGTGTGTTTATTAAAATTTAAAATCATCATGGAGTCATTGACAGAAGAGCATCAACGTTCAGCCTGTTAAATTAGATTTAGATATTTTTATTTCAGAAATGATTCCTAACAAAAATGGAGAATATAAAAACACAATCAAAGCAGTAACGTCCATATTATGAAGTGTTTGCTGTATCAGACAATCATGTTTATTCACAACAATGAAAACAATATAGTGCAGATGAACATGGTGCTGTAATGAATCTGCTCTTAAACACAATAACAAAATACATTTTCCAAGAGAGATGATAATGATTCACATCAGAGTGAAGAACGAATACATTTACAACTGGTTTCTAACATTTATTATAGATCGAACTGATCACTGATAGAAACAGAAGAATATTCAAAATGATGCTCTGAGAGATACATGAATGAGATATGGATAAACATCAAATCACATAAAACAAAAAAGCACATAATCATTATAACTGAAATAAAATATGAGCAGAAATAAACAAGAATTAAGTCGAAAGATAGAAAAAGGCAAAATGTTTAAAATATATAATCATATAAGAGACTGAACCGTCCAGTCAGGTCACAGATTCATATCTACAATAATATTTTTGTTTGTTTTTGTTTTGATTTCTTCACTTCTATGTATTATTATTATTATTATTATTATTATTATTATTATTATTATTATTATTATAAGCATATTAAGTGTGTGTCTGAGCTGAAAGCTGCTCTCCTCTCCTGGTTTTCTGTGTCACACAGACCACAACAACACAAAGCATCACCTGCAGACTGCTGAGCAGTATCCACCTGACTCTGTAGAAGGTCGAGTAAACCCCAAAGGGCTCTCTGTAGATCAGAACAAATTTTTCTGCTGACACACACTCAACACCTGACTTAAGACGTGCACACACATACTCTCCTGCATCTTCCAGTGAGACATTAGAGATTATCAGGCTGCCATAGGAACAAGTGATTCTATTGTCACTGCAGAACACTTCATCGAACACAATTTTACCTTCTGTTTGAATCAACTTAATGAACATAAAGCGCGCAGGACTCTTTTTCCAATCATCAGAGCATCTCATAGTGACTTCATCTCCCTCTGAGAAAACCTTTACTGCAGGTGGACCAAGTTTAGGGCACACCAAAAGATCGTACATATCTTTTACTGTTTCACCTTCACAGCTGTAGAGACCTGAATCATTTAACATTAGTGATGGAAGTACCAGCGAGAAGTTTTGACCAATTTCTTGATCAATATTGTAGGGAACTACTTTCTTCTTCCAAACTGGGGGCTGGTCATGAATGGGGTCCATGAAGGGACACTCCAGCACAGCTGTGTCTCCCTCTGAAGCATAACGTCGCTTTATTTCTTTGGTCAAAAGTACAGAGTAAGTGCTCACACACTGCTGTTGGTTCATCACCAGGCAGATGTAAACAGTTTGTTGTTGATTGAAGACATGAAGAAGTGATGTGTTTGTCACCTCCAGGAAACTTTCTTGGACTTTATTCACCTTCAAAATTCTGTCTTTGAAAATACTCCGTATGTCTTGTTCCCGCTTACTGTCATGTCTGATCCAACGCACCGTCAGATTCTCACCTGCTCCTTTACATTGTACGTCTACAGTGTATTCAAGACTTCTGATAAATTCTTCCCACCTTACTGTCTTACACACAGTCAGGCTGATGTTTCTCTCATATGTCACGCTGCCCTGAGTCCAGCACACTTCTTGGTACAGTCCAGAGTCTGAGTGGGTCAGGTTGTTGAGAGTAAATGAAGGAGAACCATGAAATGTCTCAGGAAATGAGAGTCGTCCTGTCAGGTCTTCATGTACTGTGAAGTTTCTGTTCCAGGGGTCAGAGATGTTCCACAGGACCAGAGTATCTTCACCAACACGTCTGGAGGTGATGCAGGAGCTGTTTTGATCTGGGAGCTTGAACTGTAAAGACTCTCCTTCTTCTCTTATGGCGATAAATTCTTCTGCATGAATGTTGCTGATGAGAGTGAACAGCAGGGAGAAGCAGAGCTGTGCGACTGCAGCCATCCTGCTCAGAGGTCTCGTGGTGAGTGTCGTACAAGCACTGACACTGCTCGCTTCATGAGCTTCCTGTTTGTGGTTGGAGGAGGAACGCCACTTCTTTATCACATCATCAAGGAACACTTTGAAGCATTTGGCTCGATATCACGCCGTATATCTGCTTTCACTCTTCACAGGCCAAAGTGTGGACACGGTTTTTTATACTTCGTTGCATGGGTCCAGGGGTATCAAACATGTGGCCTGGAGCACAGAACCGGCCAGTCACAGTGTCCAATCTGAACCATTACAAGTGAGATAATGTCAGCTTTACCACACAGCCATGAATATTATGAAAATGTAAAAGTCCTTTCTAAACTATTTAAAACTTTTTGAATAGTTTTTTAGTTTCAAAAACAACTAAAAAATGTTGTTTCTTATGTGATCCTTCATAAAACATCACATATTTTCCAACATAATTCAGGGTTTGGTTTGGTCTAAGTAAGCAGAGAAGTCCAGGCATCCAGTTTCCATGCAGATGTTTACATGAAGCTCATCATCTGATGATGAAACTTACTTTGTACCCAAGCAGCCCAACCAGAAATTGAAAGTGTACATGCATCAAGGGACGGAGCGCATCCCGTCAATAGGTCCAAAGTGCAATCGAGGCTAATCCCATGATCTTCTTATTTTCTTGTAGACCGAAGTTGAAAATCTGGCAGTATTTATTTTTGTGATTTTTTTCCACTCTCAGCTGTCCTTCTCCTGTATTTGGGCCTGTTTGTTAATTTATTTCAATCATGTAAACAATATACAGGTACATTTAGCAAAGAAAATCTGAGAAAAACATACTATACAAAATAAAGTTAATACATTTCAATATTGCTTCTGTTCTGATTCAGTTACATGTTGAAAGGGAGAGGGAAGAAGTACACACTTATTTAATCCCACCCCTTTGCCATAAGTTATCAGTCAATATTTAGTCACTTACTGATATAATCTGTAATAAAAATAGTGAACAGATTTCTGATATAATATATACTATAATATCACATCATGAAGTTTTCTAAATAGCGACATTCACTTAATTTCAACATTTTCCCTTTTCTTTATAGCTCAAGAAGATCATATCTTTATAACTCTTTTTGAACTGTTTTATGTTTGGATATTGCTTCAATTTCATATTCAAACTCTTCCACAGCTTCACTCCATGCACAGAAACACAAAAGCTTTTTCCTGTTGTACGTACCTTCCCTGTTTTGAGTTACAAAAACCCCTTAATTTATAACTTACTCTGAATATAATCTGGCAGTTCCTTATTTTTTGCTTAACACTTAAAGCCAAGTTCACTCATAAAATGTGCCGGTCATAATAACATTACAGGCTATGCTAGGCTTTGGCCCACATCAGTCTAAAATTGTATGCAACCATGAATAACGTGTTTTGGAAACTAACTGCACAACAGCAGCACTATTAGTTCTCTCAGTCTCAGAGCAGCATTTCTAATTTTGATTGAAACTGTCAGAGAAAACGGAGCCTCGAGCAAGCCAGGATAATAATACTAAAATGTTTAATTATTACTACATTACCTTTGACTAAAACTCTTGTTTGCGAGCAGCTTATTGATCTTGATAAAGACGTGCTGCTTACTTGTGTAAAAACAGTGAAATATAAAAAGTGTTTACTAATTTGTACCAACGTGAGAGAGAAATGGATCTGAAACCACTGAAACCAGAGTGTTTGCAGACACACAGATAATGAAGACATGCTGCTCGGAAATGCTAGATACAGATAAAAATGGAGTGTGTGTGTGTGTGTGTGTGTGTGTGTGTGTCTAACTGCCTCAGTAATTATGGACCTTATAGTCCTTACAAACACTGTTTCACTAACTTCAGTAAACATTTTACATACATATGTCACTGCTGTATAATTTACAGCAAACGCCGTGAACGCAGCGGTGCACGAGCCACTGCAGTGGAGCTCACGTACAGCTTTGTGGGCTCAAAATGTGGTTATAAATATTTTGTACTTGTACTTTTGTATGTGTAAAAAGAATTTGTGTGTGTGTAAAAAAGATTTGTATGTGGACTTAGCCAAACAAAACGTGTGAATCTCTGCAAGTTACAAGTACGAATTTTGACCCTATTTTTCTTCCTTTCATCTGATTGGTCAATGTCATGTCAATCACAAATGTAACAATCCAATCAGAGAACAGATGGGTTTGGCTGTCGGAGGGGAGCTTTTTTGAACTGCGGGTTATTACTCTATAATATTACTTACTCTAATATTACTATTAATAATTATTAGTAATATTAATGATTAATTATCTAATAATAGACTAATCTAATATTACTTACACCACACTTTACAGTTATTTATTTGTAAAAAATGTTTGGAATCATGTATGATTTTTGTTCCACTTCTCACATGTTCACCACTTTGTGTTGGTCTTTCACGTGGAATTCCAATAAAATTGATTCATGTTTGCGGCTGTAATGTGACAAAATGTGGAAAAGTTTAAGGGGGCCGAACACTTTTGCAAGCCACTGTAAGGAGCTTGGAAAGAAAAGCATCTGGCATCAGGACATCCAGATGTTTTTCTTCTCTACAAAGGTGTATTAAAAAAAAGAACAGCAAATTATAATATTACAGCGGATGTGTGACCTTAAAGGTTTCTGGCTGAAAAAAGGTCACTGATCAAACTGATTCTTGCTCACAAAAAACATTTTAATCAGATTCTCTGCAGGAACATTTGAAAACATTTCCTCCTAACTTCTCAGTATTCACTTATCAGCATTCAGTCTAACGTTCATTTACGGGTGTAGTTAAAAAACTGCTAATAACTGACTTTCCACAGCAGTTGTTTGGTCGGACACAGTAAGAGATGTAATCTGTTACTCTTCGTGTGAGAAAGAAGGTGTCTCTGAGATGTACTAATAGTGTGTTAGTTCCAAATAGTAAATTAGTGAATGTATTTCATGGCAGTTTGATTATTCTGGGACAAACAGTGCAGTCTTCCTCAAAGCATCACTGTGAATATAATCATATAATGTTAAAAATATAATAACAGTCTTTTTATTATTGGTCAATGAAATAAATAAATCCTCTTTATTATCAGAGTGAAAACAGACTTCCACAAACGAACGTCAACTGATGACTCCATAAATATTCAGCCCTTCAAAGGTGACTGACCTACTTCAACAGCCAAAATCACATATTTCTGGAAGGTCCACTCACTGGTTATTCAGCATGCCAGGCTACAGTTACACCATGCAGACAAAAGAGCACTCGGAGCAAGTTAAAGGAAAGTTTATTCAAAAGTAGAAGTCTGGGAATGGAGACAGAGGAGTTCACTTAAATCTGTCATTATGAAACGGAACCAATCAAATCTGCCTAAATCTGACACTCAAAGGTAAACTGGATACCTGGCTGACCATCACGTTCACGACCAGGTGAGGACGGATCAAAGATCAGGAGTCGATTTCAGGCTTGGGCTCGCTTTCATCATATTAGTCCAATCCAATCCAACTTTATTTATAGAGTACGTTAAAACCAACATGGTTGAACAAAGTGCTTTCCATCACAAAAACTGAGATAACAGTAAAAAAAAACATAAACAGACAAAGAAAGTGAAATAACAATAAAATAAATACATAAATGAAAAAAAGATTTCAAAATTAAATCCTTAAATATATTAAATATTAAAACTAGTGCTGTCAGCGTTAATCTCGTTAAAATGACGTTAACGCCACGCGGCAAATCTCCGTTAGTGAATTAACGCAGATCGTGTGGTTGTTTGCTGACAACAGAAAAAAGTTGCATCTAAGAACACGTTTTTTTCTTACTGATGCTCATTAGTGAAACACAAAGACATTAGACTAGTGATGGTAAATTTGATTCTTTTTACTGAATCGAGTTTTAATGAGTCACTCACCAAAGTGAATCGGTTTTTTGAGTCATTTGTTTCACTGAGTCAGTCGACCAGAGAGTGCAAAAAATGTACATTTTCACTCAAACTTAATTTGTTTCTCTTTTCATGTGAATCCTACTGCTCAGATGAATGATTAAAAAAAACCCAACTATTTTATAGAGCAAAAAAAGAGCAAAAACATTTCTAAAATTCATCAATTTCCTATCAAAATTGCTTAATAAACATTTATTTTGTTTATCTTTATTTTATTAGTATTTTCCTTAAATGTGTTAAATATATATTTAATATAAATATTAGGGGTGCAACGATACTCGTATCGATATTGAACCGTTCGATACAGTGCTTTCGGTTCGGTACGCATATGTATCGAACAATACAACATTTTTAATTTATTTTATCAACTTTCCTTCTGACAGTCCTGTCTGTGTTGAGCGCTCACTGGATCTGCGCTCGACAGTGCAGCCTAGGCGGAGTAGTCGAACACAGATTCACTGAGCGCAGGGTAAGCTAGCTAGACAGAAGTTAAGCTTGTTGCAACATGGCAAATTGAACCTCCCCCACCCTCATTCAGATCTGGCGTCTGGAACTATTTTGGTTTTCATGTGACGTATGACCCTGAAGGTAAGCACGTCATGGACTAAAGTAAAACAGTATGTCAGATGTGCCACGCAATGCTCAATTACATGAGTGGGAACTAGTGTGTTAGCGCAGTTAGCTCGTTAATGTGTTGACGCTGTCCAGCCCCACACACGGGGCAATCCGCGGTAGCTCGTTAACGGAGATTTGCCGTGTTGTGGCGTTAACCTCATTTCAGATTAACGCTGACAGCACTAGTGGGAACACAACGAATATGACTGCACATTTACCCGATAGCATCCTAGTGCAAAGACAAGTGGAAGCAGACAAAAACAACAAGCACGCATACAAACTTGACCCGAGTCATTTAGACAGCCGTTAGCACATGATTCTCCTTATGGGGACCTGATATGTTTAATATGCTGCTGAGAATATAGCCCAGAAGAAGCGTATAGTAGAGCTTTTATTTTGGAAAGAGACATTTCTCTGTAATAAACTCTCTTTTCCAAAGATGAGTGATTTCTCAATCAGATACAGGGCTCGCAAAATCGCTAGCCCGACGTCCCGGGGCTAGCGATTTTTCCAGTCGGGCTACCAAAATCTATCTCTGCCCTGCCCGTCGGGCTATCATAGGAAAATATATGTCAGTGCTTTTGCATTCTTTCGCCAATGTAGCTGAGTAATTATGTCATTGGCATCGATGAGCCACTGTCAATATGTGACATATTGAAATCGCGTTTGAATTTGCGCTTGTTTTTTGCTTTCACTTTGCAATCGCGCGAACTGTGTATAGAGAGCGACAGCACTGATTGGTGAGTGACGATAATTTGCGCACCAATTCCTCTGACATCATCTTATTAATCGTTAGCTTACTATGCAAACATGACAAGTGAAATCTCCCGCAGCTTAAACATGTGAGAGGTTGATCGCGCAGAGAATCGCTGAGCGTTATGTGAGTGCGTGTGTAAAAGCAGCAGGATATATATTTTAGTTCTGCTGAGCCAAATAAGACAGGTCAGGGTGAAGAAGTGACAGCCAAAGAAAAGCTTACCACAAAACGGAAAAGTTATGACAAATCAGACTATAAGGCAAAAAGAAAGTGCAGCTTTATGGTTTCATGGACAAAAGAATTTCTGTGGCTGCATTATGACGAGCTAAATAACCAGGGCTGCACATAAGTGGTCCGCAGGTGCGCATTCGCTGTCAAAATAAAAAACGCGCACAAGATAAGAAGTTGCAACGCGTGTTTGCGTACATAAGATTTTCAGGAGGAGGACAGACATTTGTTTAGAACTCTTAAGGATGTCGAAGAAGCTCCTTTAAGCAATTACCGTGATGTTCCTCCACCTCCAAAGAAATATCAGGAGGAGTCCGAACCACAAAAGAAGCACGTATTCTCGGAAAAGTGGTTGCAGGAGGTGAGCTGGCTTCAAACAAATGATGAACGCACAGAGAGGTGGTGCAGAATGTGCCGTGAAAATTTAATAAATGACAAATTAATAAAAAGGCATGAACATTTTTTTGTGTATCGAAAAAATATCGAACCGTGACACCAAAGTATCGAACCGAACCGAACCGTGAATTTTGTGTATCGTTGCACCCCTAATAAATATATACTTTCTCATCTAAATGTCCACTGAAATGTGAGCCAGGGGGCGGTAATGCGCCTTAACATTGGTTGCCAACCAAAAAGAAGAAGAAGCTGTGAGCCAGGAGGGAGGGGGTGAGTAGCACAAATGTGCTGTTAGCATGTTAGCAGAGCGATGCTACTGTGAACTAGGGTTGCCAACCGTCCCTTAAAAAACGGAATCGTCCCGTATTGAGCTGAAAAGGGACGCCCTTTGTCCCGTAATACAGTGAGAATCAAAAGTAGTCTATAAGTTTTAATGTAATTAACGCTTTGTTTGAAAACATAATTCCCAGCCCCGCTCCTGCTTTGTGACCAATGAGCTGACAGCACACTTATGACAATTCAGATTACCGCTCATCTCATTGGTTGAGGAAAGGTCGCTTGCGGAGAAAATACCGGAAGACAACAGATGACCACAACAAAAAGCATGGCCAACAGGGAAACAAACGCCGACACTGCGGTGCAAGTCTCAGACGACAGTACACCTGAAGCTGGGAAACACTGTGCGATTTTCAAACTGCACGATTGGCTCGCAGGGGTTATAAGTTCGTAGGTCACGATGCAGGTCTCACACTATACCGCCCGATGCTCTGATGCGACCTGAGTCACACTGTGCGTCCATAAAATGAAGGTTATAACAGAAAATCTGTCGCTCGCTCTCCCTCTCTGTCTTTCACTCACACAGACACACACCACCATCAACTTTGCTAAACTGCTGATGAAAAACATGATCAGCTGTGATTGAGCAGCGATGTAAACCCAACTATTTTCACGGTTGTTGTGGTCGTGATAATTTGGTGATGCCACATCGAAAAGGCTCGGATGAGCTTTCCAAAGTTCTACAAGTTGTGCCTCCATCGCTTGTGTCCAGATCACACGCTGCACAGCCGTGCTGCTCCGTCTTTTTCACCGACGTTTACGTGTTTGCGCGTGAGCAGTGTGAGCGGCTATGGTGACACCCTCACGAGCGATTGATGATCGGGAGCTGGTCGTGAGGTGTTAATCGCTTCTCGTTACCCCACGTATACTACACGATGCACGATGAAGGCCAAAATCGGGCCGATCACCAAATTGGTCGCACGACTCAAAAATCGGCTCAAAATGGGCCACAAATCGCACAGTGTGAGCCCAGCATTAGACCAGCAATGTTTGTTCCTCTCAGAGAAAGAAAAAAGGCTGCAAAAGTACAGGAAGGAATGGGAAAAGGAAAACACCTGGCTGGAAAAGTGCACGATAACACCTATAAAGCGCACTGCACTGTGTGCCGGCGCACTTTTTCCATAGGCATGCTTCTAATGGTGGGCACATGAAGAACATGAGGGGCGTGAAAGCTCGGGGAACCCTTAACCAATTTTTGTCCACCAGGCCACGGCAGAAGCAGATATGTATGTAAACGCTGGTTTGTTTTTAAACCCTCTGGTTAAGGTTAAAATGGGCATGTGCAGTGAATATCAGCGCCATGTGGCCAGAAGTGTGATAATATAATTTATTTTGTGTAATAAACAACTGCAAGGATGGATGATTACAACAAATAGATGAGTAATACATAAAAGTAATACATAGATGAATAATGATGATGAGTTATGATGCCTAATCATGGGAACAAGTGGGTTTACAAACGGGAGCAAAAGCTGAAATAATGCCTCTACTGAAGCCAATTGCACTAAATGCACTAAATGTGCACTGTTACAAGAATATTTTTCTTTCTATTGTTTTCTATTAATTTATATAATTTTAAGTTAAGCAGGACAGTTCTTTTAAAGAAAGATTTACTTTTATTCTCAAAAGTTAAGCATGACAGGCTTCTGTTTAAGAACGACGTGTTTTATTGTGTTAATGTTGTCATTTTGAGCTAAAAATAAATGCCTAAATGATTTTTGTTTCCCATGTCTTGATATCACAAAGAATACGCATCTACTTAAATCAAATTCAAGTCAAATGGTTAAAAAAAATAATTTCACACACAAAAAAAGAGCTAAAAAATTCACCACACTGGGAAGGGTGAAGACAACTGGGTCGCCCGGCCTTGGCCACGAGGTGTCCCTTATTTATTTCTCAGGGAGTTGGCAACCCTACTGTGAACCGAGGAGCTATTTTCTTGATGTGAGCTTCTACTCAGGGTTTTTTCTTCCAGTTCAGAGCAGAAATGTTTTTGTTAAGATACTGGATGTTGTGTTTTTCTCCACAATTTTAATTGTAAGCTAGATACATTGCTGCTAACAGCAACAGGGATGAGTCAGTGAGTCAGTTGGACTTGTGAATCATGATTCATGAGTCAGTAAAGTGATTCTCGAGTATTGAACGATTCGTTCATGATTCGCGCATCACTACATTAGACAAAAATGAAACTTTAGACCCTCTCTTCCCCCCCAACAGAAGTCAAAGGGATCTTCCAGGAATAGTGACACTATTTTCTGGAGAAGTGATTGGTCAGTACGTCGTGATTTCATACCTGCTGATCTCTAATCTGGAACCTAACCGGCACCAGCAGAGTAAAAGACACTTAACAGCTAAATTGAATCAAGCATAAAAACATTTTAGGCATCAAGACAAGTCATATTATCTGTGAATTTCCCTTTTTTGTGATTGGTCAGATGCTGCCAACACCTCCCTTTCAGTCAGCCACAATTGTCCCACTGCCAAAGCGTACTAACATTAGCAGCCTCAACGACTACCGACCAGTTGCTCTAACACCTGTTATAATGAAGTGCTTTGAGAAACTGGTCCGACGTCACATCATGTCCTGGCTGCCACCCACACTCGACCCGCTCCAGTTTGCATACAGAGCTAACAGATCAACTGAAGATGCCATTGCTACACCGCTCCACACCACCATCTCTCACCTGGAAGTGCAGGGCCGTTACGCCAGGCTGCTCTTTGTTGACTTTAGCTCTGCTTTCAACACGATACTCCCGGACAGACTAATAGTTAAACTGCTGGAAATCGGACTTCCTTCTACCACCTGCCGCTGGATCAGAGACTTCCTCTCAGACCGTGTACAGAGAGTTCGAGTGGGGCCTCATCTTTCCTCAGCCCTCAGCCTCAACACCGGCTCTCCACAAGGCTGTGAGTCCTCTACTGTACACTCTGTACACACATGACTGTGTTAGTTCCCACCCAGACAACACAGTCATCAAGTTTGCAGATGATACCACCGTGGTGGGGCTCATCTCTGGGGGAGATGAGACGGCGTACAGAGCTGAAGTTCAGAAGCTGTCAGATTGGTGTGTAGATAACAACCTGGACCTTAATACCACCAAGACAAAAGAACTGGTAGTTGACTTCAGAAGGAGGAAGTCCGAGCTGCAGCCTGTCAGCATCAACGGGGAGTGCGTGGAAAGGGTCTCCAGTTTCAAGTTTCTGGGAGTGCACATAGACACAGACCTCCAATGGAGCTCTAACACCTCTGCGGTCTTAAAGAAGGCCCAACAGCGTCTCCACTTTCTGAGAATCCTCAGAAAAATGGACCTGAAGGAGCTGCTGACCGTCTTCTACCGCTGCTCCATTGAAAGTGTGCTGACATATTGCATCTGTGTGTGGTTCTCCAGCTGCACCACAGCACACAGAAAGGCACTCCAGAGGGTCATCAATATGGCCCAAAAAATCATTGGACATCCTCTTCCCTCCCTGAAGGACCTGTACAGCACTCGCTGTCTCCAGAGGGCACGCAGCATCCTACGGGACGGCACACACCCAGGACACCGGGTGTTTAAGCTGCTGCCGTCCGGCAGGAGGTTCAGGCTGCTGAGGTCCTGAACAAACAGACTCAAGGACAGCTGTTACAACAGGGCAACAGCCCTGATCAGTGCTAACAGCTGACCTGATTGGCTACCTCCCTGGACTTTTTTAGGGGGGAGGTAACAATGTTTAAAACAACAATAACAATAATAATATTTATATTTATAACAAGGTGCAATAATAATTAATGTGCAATAATAACAGTGTGCAATACAAATACACTTATTCTTCTTTTTTTATTACTAAGTTATTATACTGTGCTGTGTTGTTTGTGTTGTGATGTGTCATATCGTGTCGTGTTGTGTTATATGTAGTGCCGACGTAGGACAGTTTTCCAATTTCATTGTACTATTGTACTATGTATGACTGTGCAATGACAATAAAGAGTTATCTCTATCTCTTTCCTTGTGAAGGTGCATGAGAAACCCTGGATTAACTTTGCTAACCAGCGGTTATCCTGATCACGATTGTTAGTGTAAGTGAATCCAGATGATGGAAAGAAAACCTGGGCATGCTGAAATCACTTCGTAGTATATGCCCCAGGGTTCAAAGGCCATCCAGTCGCACCATAACAAGAACATGGGAACACTAATGTTGTTTCTCCTTTTACAGTCATAATCTGCATTCATGGAGTTAAAAATGATTTTATTAGAAATGTATTTTGAAACAGAAGAGGTATTTCAGTTAAGATAACACAGAACTACTTCAGTGACAGTGGACGAGATCTTTCCACTGCTGTGCAGTCCAGATGTGCAGCTCACAGACTGATGGCAACCTCTCAGAAAACACGAGTTACAGTAGTAGTGATAAACAGTGAGACAAAGATCCTCTGCTGAAGCAGAAAAGGTTTTATATATTTCCTATGTAACCTGCAGGGGTGATTCTCAAGTCTGTTGGAGCCCAGGCAAAAAGGGACAGGGACACCTGACAGCCCAGTGTGCCCAGCAGAGCTGACATGAGGGCTGTTTCAACTGAATCACACACTCTGCTTGCCAGAGGTGAGTGAGTGGAGTCATGTGGGGTCCCTTTAGGGAAGTCAGGTCCAGCGTACCGCCACTGCAGACTCTGCACATTATCGCTGCTGTAGTCTCAAATTTGTGCAAACAGTGCATTGTGGGTTGTGTTGCATCCGAATCTGCTGGCAGGCATCTTTTTCTCAATCCTGCCAAACTCCGCCCCTTTCATGTAAGCGTGCAGGGAAGACCCTGGGTTAGAGAACTGATAACAAACTCTGTGTGACAGTTTATCCTGATAACAAACGTTAGGGTAAGTGAATCCAGATGATGGAAAGATAGCCCGGGTCTGTTGATGAGTCTCCACTTAAACACTGACTTTGTTTGTGTTTCCTGGAGTCCCGTCAGTCCTGTAAACCAGCGTCCCCAACCTTTTTCGTGCCACGGACCGGTTTATGACCGACAATATTCTCAAGGACCGGCCTTTAAGGTGTCGAGGATAAATACAACAAAATAAAACCAGTACTGCTGCCAAAAAAAGAAGAGTTATTCAAAACACATGGGAAAAGACCCAGGGAAACAGAGTTAACGATAAAAAGGTTTTGAAAAATAACGCTTAAAAATTCATAGTTTTTAATTAAAACATTTTAAATAATTAAAATAAAATATTTTTTAAAAAAAAACAAAATTTAAACTCTACCACCACCAAAAATCGAAAAATAAAAACAATAATAAATGATGATAACATGTATTTATTATGTTGCTCTTTGTTTGATTTCTCTTCTGTTTTTTTCTCCATACAGGTGATCCAGGTGTTTGTTTTTCTTTTTGTTCCTTCCCCCCTTTCTCATCATCTCTTCTGCCCTCTGTTTTTCTTTCTCTCCCTCTCTTTCTTTCATTCTTTCCTTCTCCCTGTCCTATCCCCCAGTCATGTCTGTCCCGTCTTTAAAAAACAAAAATAAAATAAATTCATATTTATAATAAAGGTCAGTCAAATAGACCAATAAGGCCATGATGATCACTTGGTAAAGTAAATCCACTTTGGCATCTTTCTGCCTTCAGACAACAATTCTGACGGCTAAAGATCCAAACGAGACAGGCAAATAAATAAATAAATAAATAAATAAAACACACGCAGTGTCGACGGATACAGTGTTTGGAAGCGGAGCCCCTTCTCCTTTAAAATCTTCCTGATCGAGTTGTTTGCTTTGTGTTTAGTTAAATGTCACCGGGATAGTCGAAATACACACGTCTCCCTTTCAGCAATATTTCTTTCTTGGTCCACGCAGAAGGAGCAACAAGTCCTTGGTCTTGTATTCCAGAAACTGAGTCACGATAGACCCGGGGCTGGAGCCCGGTGGGGGCTGGAGCCCGGTGGGGGCTGGAGCCCGGTGGGGGCTTGAGCCCGGTGGGGGCTTGGGGCCGAGTGAGCGGTGGTACCGCTGTATGCCCAGATTGGTGTCAGAGAGGCGCAGTTCCTTCTTTATAAAATTCTCCATGAATTCGAGCATGTTGTCCCGTTCTTCACCCTCCGGTATCCCGTGAACACGTATGTTATTCCTGCGAAAGCGGGCTTCCAGGTTGGACAGACGTGTCTGGAGGTCCTCTTGTAACTGGACACGTCTTTAAGATCCACCTCGGTTACTCTCAGTTCGACCTCCTCCATCCTGCTTGTTACCTCTTTCCTGTCCGTGACCATTTCGTCGAGCCGTTGCCCCACTTCTTTCCTAAACTCCGACATTTCTGTTTTCACAAGTCCAGTCTTTTCCGCTATTTCTCTAAATTATCCTGGACGTCTTTCAGCTCAGCGAGAATGTTAGCTTCAATTGCCTCCATAGCTCTGTGTAGCTTTAGCTCACTAGCACCGTCAACTTCAACTTCCTCCGCACTTTCCTGCCAAATTCCTCTTGTCTTTCTCTCGTTACCCCCCGCCCCCCGCCCCCCTCCCCCCGCCCGGCATACTACTATGAATATTGTTAGTTGTGTTATAACATTTTTCAAGGAGTAACCAGACCGCCCGGGAAGCTGAAAAATGATGCTGCAACCAGTTTCCTCACCCCCCGGTGGTGATGCTGTTCAAGGCTTTTCAAACCACTTGGAGGAGCAAATGTCCCATTTAAAAAAGAAGAGTACCCTTTAACTTTAGTCCCGCCTTCCTCCTGAATCAAATGCCCATTTCAGCTCAGTTCCGCCTCCCGCACAGGTGCTTCAGCCTGCCTCCACCTCCACCTCCACCCCAAAGTATTTTTTGTCCGAGTGGTTTGAGAACTCTGTAAAGCCCGACAGACAGACTTGTTGGGAACCAGTTGGACTGACTGAGTGAACCAGCAGCTGCTGGATCAGACACCAGTGGAAATATTCACCGTGTGAAACCTTTGTCTGTTCTGTTCACGTCTGGCCTCAGGTTGAGCATAAACCTGTGAATGACTGGCAGGCGGCTCATGGCACGATGCTTGATGATGCAACATTGATCTGTTTGTTTCATTGCTGTGTTTCAAAAGCTCTTATTAAAGAACCAGAATCAACATGTTTGCACAACAACGATGACACCATCTGTTTACTGTAATAACAACATTCACATATTACTGCTTAGACCTGCATTCACTCTAATGTCCAGCAGGGGGCGACTGCTCCGGTCTGATTGTAGTCTGTAGGAAACGATCTGAAGGGTTTGTGGTCTCAGCTGCTGGGTTCACAGCTGATCAGTGAAAATGATCATCAGGACGATAAAAGCTTATTTGTACCGAGCGTGCAGCGCCGCCTGCTCAGCTCGCCTTCACTCTTCCTGCCAGGTCTCCAAATGTTTGAAACCTGAAAAACAACCTCAAACACCAATATGTGACCGTGACCATCTCATATATACAGTCTGTGCATGTGTGTACAGGTGTGTGAACCAAACATCATCCAGGAACATGAAGCTCACACACGTTGTTTATTCGCTGAAATTTGCTCCTTGACATTTATTCACAAACACAGCAACAGATTCACTGCACTGCTTTAAATCTCAGGGTTAGGCTTCCTCTGTGGTATTAAAGTACTCACTATGCACACTCGCTGCACTATTACTGCAGCAGGTCCACGTCAGTGTGGCAGCAGTGTTTGAAGGTGGTTGCAGCTCACTCGGTATCCCATAATCCCCTCTCGTGCACGCTCGGCTCTCGGGCTTCACGGGCTCCCGGTGCCGTTCAGGTCCCGTCTCTCCATTGTGTCTCGGATCCAGTTGAGGAAGTTGCCCAGTCGGGTGTAGACGCCGTACTTGCCACGGGCGGCACATTGCTCCCCCCAGCTGACGACCCCGGTCAGGAACCAGGTCCCCCTGTAGTTCACCACGAACGGCCCGCCGCTGTCCCCTCTGCAGGCGTCCTTACTGGCCTCCAGGTAACCTGCGCAGTACATGTTGTCTGTGATCACCTGCAGGAAACACAGGAGGGGCATCAGGGCGCCGTGGGAACGGCTGCGTCTATCGCTGACCCTGCTCTGGTTTGATTCGGTCGTAGACGCTCGAGTGAACGGCACACCTGAGACACACCTGTACACAAACAATGCTGACAGCGGGGCGCTATGGAGCCGCGGACCAAGATGGCAGCATAACGTGGTTGCTCCGTGTAACCTGCATTAAAAACCCAGAACAACCCAAAACTGGAAACTTAACTGCTATTGGAAAATGTCAAAAACGACTAATCTCAAGGACTGTGATATTTTCACCCGAAAACGCGGTTCCCAAAAACCAGTTAAAACCGATATTTTGGCAACACCTGAAAACAGCGAGGGAGCTGCTAGCGCTAGTAGCATGGGTGACCTTAGCACGGTGTTAGCTGAACTTCGGTCGTTGCGCTCCGAGTTTAGTGTATTCGGAACTAAACTGGACAGCATAGATAACCGTATGGGCGAAATGACGAAGTCAGTTGCTGCATTGGAGACAAACATGACGGAGGTAAAGCAAAATGTTGCTGCAAATGCTACACGACTGGAGGAAGCTGAAAATAGAATAATGTCGGCAGAGGAGCTCCTGGGAAAGAGCGTGGCCGATCTCAGCAATGCCATGAAGCGGATATCCTACCTGGAGGCAAAAACCGACGACCTGGAGAACCGGGGCCGAAGGAAGAACCTGCGGCTGTTTGGCGTCCGGGAGGGTGCCGAGGGTCAGCGGCCACTGCTGGAGTTTATAAGGGAGATGTTACCGCGCTGGCTTGAGACCGACAGATCATTCGTTATTGAGAGGGCTCACCGCACCCTAGCACCTCCAAAGCCAAACCAACACAGAGCTGTCCTTATCCGATTCCTGAACTTCCAAGATCGGGAGTTTGTTTTCCGCTCCACAAAACACAGTAACATCATGCATGACGGAAACAAACTCTTTTTTGCCCAAGATTTCTCAGCTGAGACCATCCGGCAGCGAACCGAGTTCAACGCGATCAGAAAAGTGTTTGCCGACGAAGGAGTGTTCCGCGGTTTTCAATATAATCCATGCAAGATGAGGATCCTCCACGATGGGAAGATACGCCTGTTTTCATCTCCAAAGGAGGCCAAGGATTTCCACCGTAGACACACTGGACAGGACTAACTGTAGCGGTGAGCGTTTCACTCCCTGAACTGCAGAATCAGCTGCTCATAACTAATAGACGAGCTGTAAAAATCTGTATTTTCGCTCAGTTATAATATTTGGCTTTTTGCTACTCATTGACTTGTCATGTTATTGGACACAGGAAGTTTTTTTTTTTTTTTAGAGCTTGAAAATTTTCCATTACGTTTTAATAACGCCACTACAAACGTAATTTTTTGTTTGTTTGTTTTTCCTTTTTCTCTCTTTCTCCCTCTTGAACACAACAATGTTACCTACTTTGGTTAAACTTTTATCCTTTCAAGTGGGATTTTGTAAGTTACGAAAAGGACACTGCCATGGAATTATTCTAATTTAGTGGCTAGTATGGGTTTGTTATGTTTATGTTATGTTTGAATATGGTGTATGCATGGTTGACGGACACCAATGTTGCTTTAGTCTGGTTGGGTTCTTATAGTTCAGCTATTCCCCTTTGTAGTGGAATAGCACAGCCCCTAGTTTACTACTCTGAGTAAGGGAAGGGGGGGAGTGTTATGGGTCAATGCCAGGGTTTTTTTTCTCTATTTATTTCTCTATTTTATTTTATTCTAAGTTTACTTGTCACTTTTGTTTACTCGACATCAGCATCACGTGTTGTTATCTTAATATTACAGAATGAAAACTCCAAGTATGGACCAACTAAATACCCGCAATATCTCTGACATAAAAGTCACTAGTTGGAATGTCCGGGGTCTCAGGAAACTAATCAAACTGAAACAGGTTATAAGCAGGATCAAGCAATTGAAATCAAAAATAGTTTTTCTTCAAGAAACACATCTGACAGACTGTGAACTAAAGTCTGTGAGGAACAGATGGTCTGGCCAGGTGATCCACGCATCATACAATAACTATGCAAGAGGTGTAATTATTTTGATTCATAGAAGCATACCATTCCAAATGACGAAAATAATAAAAGACCCTGCTGGTAGGTACGTAATCACTCAGGGTACCATCCTTTCTGTTACTTTGAACTTGGTGAGTCTCTATGGCCCAAATGAAAATAAGCCCAAATTTTTTGAAGATCTGTTTCTTACTGTATCTGCTTTGCAAGGACTGTATATAATTGGAGGAGACTTTAACTGTACTCTCAATCCGAGTATGGACCGCTCAACAGGTTCAGATACATATAAAGCACAAACTAGACAACTAATAAATCAATTTATATCAGATATCAACTTGGTAGAAGTGTGGAGAGAACAAAATCCTGATAAAATAGAATTCTCCTGTCATTCAAGTATACATAAATCCCGCTCACATATAGATTACTTCCTTGTCTCAAGAGAACTTTTATCAAGGATCAAACAGTGTCAGTATGATAGCATAGTGATCAGTGATCATGCTGCTATCTCACTGAGTATCCATCTAGGAAAGTTTATCCATAACCCCCCTCACTGGCGGTTTCAAACAAAATGGCTGCAGAATCCTGAATTTGTTAAATTTATAGAGGAGAAAATAGAAAATTATTTTGAGTTAAATACAGATCAAACTTGTGCCTCAGTGAGATGGGAAGGATTCAAAGCATATATTAGAGGTGAAATTCTTAGCTTTACGAGTACAAAGAATAAACAGCAAAGAAAGCGAATGGAAACCCTGGATAAACAGATTAAATCTTTGGAATTAGACTTAAACGTTAGCGACGACTCAACAAAACAAAGTGAGTTGCTACGTCTGAGAACTGAATACAATAAATTATCATCTGATGCAGCAGCAAAAAGTCTAATGTGGCTGAAGCAATCTTATTATGACCAAGGAGAGAAAGCAGGTAGGCTTTTGGCATGGAGAATTAAGAAAATGCAGAGTGAAAGAGCAATTAATAGTATAAAGACCTCTTCAGGGAATGTAACAGTAGATCCATTGGAAATTAATGACAGCTTTAGAGAATTTTATGAAAAATTGTATAAATCAGAATGTGCTCAAACCTCAGAAGAACAGGACATATTCTTAGATCAACTTCAGTTTCAGACGTTAACAGAAAACACAAAGCAGGAATTAGACAGACGTCTAACTACTGACGAGATATCACAGGCTATCAAAAGCATTAACAGTGGTAAAGCACCTGGGCCAGATGGCTTTCCGATTGAATTTTATAGAACTTTCCAAGACAAATTATTAATTCCACTTTTTAACATGTATGAAGAAGCGTATCAAAATGAAGCTCTCCCACCCACTCTGAGACAGGCAATGATTACTTTGATACTGAAACCTGGCAAACCCCCTGCAGAGCGTTCATCATTTAGACCAATAAGTCTGATGGGGGTTGACACTAAAATACTTTGTAAAGTTTTAGCAAGGAGATTAGACCCCTATATATCACATTTAGTTCATAATGATCAAAATGGCTTTGTGCCAAAACGTCAAGGGTTTCACAATATAAGAACAGTTCTAAATATAATTCATGAGAAATCTGATGCTAAAGATACAGCATTATTATCACTTGACGCTCGTCAAGCTTTTGACAGGATAGAGTGGTCATATTTATTTACTGTTCTCTCAAGATATGGATTTGGAAACAATTTTCTCAAATGGGTTAAACTTTTGTATACAAATCCCAAAGCTAGTGTTTTAACAAATAACATAGTTTCTAACCCTATCACATTGGAGCGTTCCACTCGCCAGGGGTGTCCATTATCTCCAATGCTATTTATCTTAGCTATAGAACCCCTGGCGATGACAATTAGAATGAGAACTGACATATTTGGTGTCCAGTTAGGAGATCAGGAGCATAGATTGGCTCTGTATGCTGATGACCTGATAGTGTTTCTGACTAGGCTGTCCATTAGTATACCAAAATTAATGCAACAAATGGAGTTATTCGGACAATTCTCTGGCTATAATATAAATGATTCAAAATCCTCAATCCTATTTCTGAACAAGGATGAAAGGCTAAATCCTATTATACAAACCCCGTTTATTAATGCAAAAGAAGGATTTGTGTATCTTGGAGTTAAAATCACCCCAGACATTGATACCATTGTAGCAACAAATTATGATCCTCTGATTAGTGAAGTGGAGGAATCTCTAAATAAATGGATGACAATGCCCATATCAGTAATTGGCCGTATAAACATGATTAAAATGAATATATTGCCCAAATTTTTATATCTCTTCCAGTCACTTCCTCTGCCTCTTCCAAAAGAATTCTTTGATAAACTAAATGGTATCTTTAATAGATTTATTTGGAATAATAAAAAACCTAGACTAAGACTTCGCTTGTTGTACCTACCATATGAAAGAGGGGGGTTACAACTCCCTAATCTTAGACTGTATTACTGGTCTGCACAACTGCGCTCAGCCATGTTCTACTTTTCCACTGAGACACCCCCGGCCTGGTTACAAATTGAACAAACATCAGTAACAAATCTTCAGTTAAATCTGTATTTATATTCTGCAAGCCTGAGCAATTTAAAAAAAATGACAAATAACCCTTTTTTAAAAAACACAATAGATGTTTGGTATAGGGCCCATCAGTATGTGGGTGATAAGTCTTCTATCTCTCGTTTTTCACCTATTTGGGGCAACACATGTTTTAAAGCAGGAAGAGCTGATGGGGGTTTCAAAATCTGGGCAGATAAAGGTGTACAGAAGGTGGCAGATCTTTATAAGGATGGCAACCTTCTTACATTTGATCAGCTATGCCAAATATACAGCATCTCCAAAAAACATTTCTTTAAATATCTACAAGTTAAACATTTCATTATGTCAAAATATAAACAGATTGTATCTGAGCCACCATTATCACACTTGGAGAATGTCATACTTCAAAAGCCAGTGAGCAGAGGTCATATCTCTTCAGTTTATACAGCTCTGTTAACGCATGATAGGGAATCTGCCACTGACAAGTTGGACGCATGGAGGGCTGACATCCAAGAGGAGATACAAGAGGTGGACTGGGAAACTGCATGTTTAAAAGCCCAAAGACAATCAATTAATACAAGGATGAAACTCCTCCAATATAAGTGGTTGATGAGAACTTACATAACCCCAGTCAAACTGAATCGCTGGTCGCCTGTCATCCCAGATAGCTGCAGTAAATGTTTAGACGAGAAGGGCACTCTGCTCCACTGTGTATGGAGCTGTCCAAAATTACAGCGGTTCTGGAAATTAATCACGCAAACTTTATCTAAGATTGTTGGAGTAAATATACCTGTTGAAGCAAAAATGTGTGTGTTGGGTATATATCCAAAGAACTGTGACTTTAGCACCAGACAGCTAAAATTAATTGACTTTGGCCTCCTGCAAGCGTTTAGGCGCTTAATATCTTTGTATTGGAAGAAAGTGGATGTTCCCTCAAGTCATATGTGGGTGAAGGAGATGGCATCATGTATTGTATTGGAACGACTTACTTATATTGTCAGAGGAAAGGGAGTAGATTTTGAAGAATTATGGTTGCCTTTAAGTGAGTTTCTGAGACATTATGAAGGGAATTAATTTAGAAAGTGATACTTGGTGCTGAGTTTTGGGTTTCTTTGTGTGTGTGTGTGGTTTTTTTTGTTTTGTTTTGTTTTGTTTGTTTTTTGTTTTTTTTTGTTTTTGTTTTATTTTTCGTTCGCATCTTGCTTTGTTTGTTTTACCCATGCTGTGCATCGGTTTTGTTTTATTTTATTATTTATTTATTTTTATTATTATTGTTGTTGTTTCTTTTAATTTATATTTGTTTATTTTGGGGACTATGTTCTTTAATATAAATCTCATGTTAATTGTACTATTATTCTTTGCTTGTTCTGTAATATAAAATTCAATAAACATAATGTTTAAAAAAAATAAAAAACGATGCTGACAGCAGAGCTGCTGTGCATCACGTTCAGGTGTCCACAGTCTGCTGAGTGCAGGATTCAGACACCTGTTCATCGAACAGTCCTTCCTGTGAGGACACGTGGACAGGTGTGCTCTTTATCGTACTCTACGACCTGTCGTTCAGCAGTGCTGCTCGCCGAAGCAGTTTCCTTTCATTCATGACTTTACTACACTCAGTAATCAGATTACAGTTACTTTTAGAAAAGGTCATTACTTGTATTAAGTATGTGCAGCAGTCCCCTGCTAACATGCTAACCTGTGGACCTCCATCCAAAAACTGTCCAGCCCGTCGGTGTTCACCACGAACGTGGCGGTCCATCGACAGCGGGCGTACCAGGTAACCCTCTAAGTAGCCCCTCCCCCCCACCCCCCCAGCAGCTCTTCTAACCGTCACCTGTTGCTGCTCTTTCTCAAACACTGAGTATAGATCTGCAGGTCAGGCTCAGGCGCTCAGCTGATCACCTGCTCCGTGGTGCTGATGCAGTCTTTGTAGCCGACCACCGGGAGCGTCACCTTCCTCAGGAACCTCGAGGAGCGGCCCAGGTACTCGGTGGCCCCCCAGCCCGTCACCACGCCGTGGTTGTCCTCCTGGGCACACGGACACAGTCGGCGTCAGACAGACGGGCCGAGTCAGCACTCATCGTTTCCGATGAAATTACCTTCAGCAGGTGTTTGGAGAGGTGGGTGTCGGGGAGGCAGGCGGGCACCGCGGTGGGGCCCCTCTGAACAGGCCGGGCGAGATAGAGCAGAGCGAGGTCGCTGTCGAAGGTGAAGGCGTGGAAGTGAGGATGAACGATGACCTTCTGGATCTTTATCTGCTGCTCGCCCGGATCGGGGCGCTGCTTGTCGTAGTCGCCTGCAGACAGACACACAAACCCGGCTCACACACCTGCGCTCAGACTGAAGGGACGGCGGCGATGAACCGATGAATCCCTGCTGCAGCCAGCAGAGGGCACACACCTGTGTGTGGTTTTACAGATGTGCAGAAGCCCACACAGATGTGTGAACAGTGTCTGATTACAAAGTGACATGCGTGTTTACACGAGCTGCTCCACCGTAAACCGCCGGCCTCACCTATCGTAATGTGGTCCGCAGACTCCTCAAAGCAGTGAGCAGCAGAAACGACCCATCGGTCAGACACCAGAGTCCCCCCGCAGAACCCGAAGCCGTCAGACCTGCGGATCAGAACCTGAACAGAAACGCTCGGCGTCAGCGCGTTCACACAGAACAAGGTTCTGCTTCGTTATCCCACTGATGCCTCCAAACCTGCCAGGGGCTCCCTCCTCGCCTCTCCAGGGATCCGCCCACGACACGAGGCTGCATCTCGCCACCTCCTGCCCCTCCGCCGTCCGTCAGGTTCCCTCCTCTCCCTGTCGCGTTCACTGTCCACGCCTCTGTTGAATTAAGTTCAGGTAGCCAGCCGTCTGTTGCGTTGTAATCCCACGTGGCATCGTCTGTGTCCAAGGAGCTCAGCAGAGAGCGACCGCGATCCAAAGCCTCCACCTGCTGACGGCCGCAGGGGAACGCCACTGAGCAGGAACGGGAAGAAAGATCAGGAAATCAGCTCAGATTAGCCGTGAGACCAACGAAGAAACGATGAATATATGAATAATGATTAACACCAGTGCATCATGGGAATCCCCGGCAGCCTATTGCAGCATAACTAAGGGAGGATTCAGGGTCACCTGGTCCAGCCCTAACTATATGCTTTAGCAAAAAGGAAAGTTTGAAGCCTAATCTTGAAAGTAGAGATAGTGTCTGTCTCCTGAATCCAAACTGGAAGCTGGTTCCACAGAAGAGGGGCCTGAAAACTGAAGGCTCTGCCTCCCATTCTACTTTTAAATACTCTAGGAACAACAAGTAGGCCTGCAGAGCGGGAGCGAAGTGCTCTAATAGGGTGATATGGTACTACAAGGTCATTAAGATAAGATGGGGCCTGATTATTTAAGACCTTGTATGTGAGGAGCAGGATTTTGAATCCTGGATTTAACAGGAAGCCAAAACAGGAGAAATCTGCTCTCTCTTTCTAGTCCCTGTCAGTACTCTTGCTGCAGCATTTTGGATTAGCTGAAGGCTTTTCAGTGAGTTTTTAGGACATCCTGATAATAATGAATTACAGTCGTCCAGCCTGGAAGTAATGAATCTGCACTCACTGCAGTCTTATGTGCAGTAATACTAACACAACATGGGCTCTGGGAGTGTTACCGGTCTTGGAGCAGCTCTGTCCGTCACTCTCCAGGAAGTATCCGTCAGCACAGCCACACTGGACTCCAGCGCCACCTGCCAGGTCTCTGCAGTACTGCATACAGCCACCATTCCTATAGTGGCACTCCAACACCACTACCCAAGGCAAGTTTCATAAATATTTCATTTGTCATTTGCTCGATTTAAAGGTGGTGTAGCTGAGTTTCAGGTGTTTGTTACCTGAGTCGCAGATCTTGCCCTGATACTGGGGAGGACAAAGACACGTGAAGTCTCCTCGGTCCAGCGTGCATTTGCCTCCGTTCAGACAGGGGTTGGTCCGGCAGGGGTTCAGATCTAAGACACGCAGGTGAGGAGGACACCTGATCAGACTAAAGCAGACTAAACACGTCCAGCTGAGTGACGTTGTTCGTACTCACTCGTGTATCTGTACCAAAACTCCATCTGTGGGACAAGAACTCAGAGTTAGTGACGCAGCTGTGGGACGCAGCAACGCTCTGTGTGCAGCTAAACTGATCTGTCATCGTCCTGATCCGTGTCAGGATGAACGAGGAGTTTTCTGATGACATCATTTCAGCTGCTACACGCCCTCGACTAGAACTATGTCCAAATCCTTATTTAAGCATTTAGCTCCGCCCACTGAGGGTCAGGTTTTGGGCCCAGCATCATCACTCAGGACGAAGCGGTCCTCTCTGGGTTAGCACGGGTCTGCGGTGCTGACTTTGCTTTAATATCTGTTTAAATAACACGGTGGTCTCCTGCTGCACGGGCGGCG
The DNA here is from genome assembly GCF_056152115.1 of Neolamprologus brichardi. Lineage (NCBI taxonomy): Eukaryota > Metazoa > Chordata > Actinopteri > Cichliformes > Cichlidae > Neolamprologus > Neolamprologus brichardi. The sequence continues at coordinate 42,073,205 of NC_142117.1, read as the reverse complement.
GCGGCTTCGTACCGTCTTCTCCTGGGTCTGGAAGATCTCTGTGGCCTCCTCCAGCGAGCAGTGCTCCTCGTAACACTCCCGCTCCAGGTTCCCGGGCAGCATCTCCTCCAGGAAATGCGAGTTGGCTCGTCGCCTCCTGGAGCACAGGATCTGTCCGGCCGCCGAGCGATCCAAGAACACTGAGGGGTGGACAGACAAACACTCAGACTGTGCCACAGAGGAGAAAACACGAGCGTGGGTGTGTCTCACCTGAACACTGGATGAGCGCAGAGCAGACGAGCAGAGCGCCGACGCTCAGAGTCACGGCCGTGGACGCCAGCATGTCTGTCCGACGGCTGCGGGCAAAATGGAGGACGGAGCAGCGGACGGATTGATGGTTAACCACAGCTCAAATATTGACACGCAGACGTCACGTCAGCCGCAGAGACGACAACACGTCTGAACTCTGCTCTGCTGCAGTATTTTCATTGCTGACCTGCAAAGGTGAAAAGGTCAAAGGTCACATGATGATCCTGTAGGAAGCAGCTGCTCATGAAAATATTCCAAAGGCTTAAGAGGAACGAGCCAACTCTGGAATAAGGTTCAGATCAGCGACACGTGCAGGACCTGCTGAACAGAGTACACGCAGTACTGCAGTATCTGTACTGCAGTACTGCAGTATTGATACTGCAGGGTAGCTGTGATGTAGCCTGGCCTGGCGACTGCTCAGTGTTGAGTCTAATTGTTGAACGTTGTCATTGTGTTTCTTAAATTTGTAAAGTCTGAGTTCAGTCTACAGGATCAAGACGTCCTTTGTCTCTGACGCTCTGCTGGGAGGTTTTACTGCAGATACATCCTGACAGATCTGATTCTTGTGATGTTGCAACTGCTTTTATGACATTTGGTCAGCAGGAGGACAAACACACACACACGTTCTTGCACATGCATACAGGTGCTTACACACACACACACACACACACACACACACACACACACACACACACAGTGCCTTGTCTCAGAACCATTGGGGGGTTTACAGAGGGAGGTGCTTGTGCTGTGCTGTGTGTTGCAACTGTGTTTGTCAATAAAAAGGCTGCGAGGAAGCTGCTCTGTGAAGGATTTGGAGTCAGGTGAGCAGCGTGAGCTCCAAGAGCTGGTTCTGACCCAAAACGTCCCTCGTGAGCGAGCTGGTTGTTCTGTCTTGTGTTCTTCATGATGAAGAAGTCTCTAAACTAGCGGTGATACCATACCACCTTTATTTATAAAGCACTTTAACATAAAACCAGAGTTCACAAAGTGCTGTACATGCTAATAGCATAAGTAAAGAAGATTAAAATGAGATAAGATAAAATAAATAACTAAAAAAATAAAATAAATTGAAACGTGTTAAAACAAATTGAGTCGACCCCTCTAATCAATGCCAAAGGCTTCAGCGAATAAATATGTTTTAAGAAGACTTTTAAACTCAGAAAGAGAAGAAGCCTAACATGCAAGGGTAGATCGTTCCACAACTTTGGAGCACCTACAGAAAAAGCACGATCACCTTTAAATTTATACTTAGTTTTCGGTACCTTAAGGAGCTGCTGATTGGCGGACCTAAGGGAACGGGCAGGTGTATATGGTTGTAGTAGCTCCGAGAGGTAGGGGGGGGGGCAGGCCATTAAGACATTTAAAAGCAAATAAGAGAATTTTAAAAGCAATCCTAAAATGTACAGGTAGCCAGTGGAGTGAAATTAAAATTGGGGTAATGTGCTCAGACTTTTTTGTTCCAGTTAAAAGACGTGCTGCAGCATTTTGCACAACCTGCAGGCGCCTAATGGACCCATCACTAACCCCAAAATAAAGTGCGTTACAATAATCCAGCCTAGAAGTAACAAAGGCATGGATTACTGTCTCAAACTGCTGTTTCGATAAGATGGGCTTTATTTTGGCTAATTCTCTCAAATGAAAAAAGCTAGATCTTACAACAGCTCTGACCTGGCTTTCAAGTTTAAGATTTGCCTCTATTTTAACTCCCAGATCAGTGATGACTGGTTTAACATACTGTGCCAGTGAACCAAGATCTATAATAGTGGCCTCAGAAGCGCCACCAAAAACCATCACTTCTGTTTTCTGCTCATTAAAATGTAAAAAGTTCAAAGCCATCCAGGCCCTTATTTCATCAAGGCATCTGAGCAGCGGGTCTACTGAGAAACCATTTATCTTTGTAAGTGGGAAATAAATCTGGGAGTCATCGGCATAGCAGTGGAAAGAAATCCCATGTTTCCTGAAAATAGAGCCAAGGGGTCTGAGATATAGAGAGAAAAGAAGCGGGCCTAAAACTGAACCCTGTGGGACCCCACATTGAAGAGAAGCAGCAGAGGATACAAACTCCCCGAGTTTCACAGAGAAAGTTCGCTCTGCCAAACAGGATCTGAACCACTGCAGTGCGGCACTGCTAACACCCACCAACTGCTCTAAACGGGAGATTAAAATATTATGATCCACTGTATCAAAAGCAGCAGTTAAATCTAACAGCACGATAATAACACAGTCACCTGAGTCATTTGCCAAAAACACATCATTAAAAACTCTTCAAAGGGCAGATTCGGTACTATGTAAAGCTTTAAAACCAGATTGGAAAACTTCTAAAATACCGTGTTCTTCTAGGAAGGACATTAATTGCTTATAAACTACCTTTTCAAGAATCTTTGAGATAAAAGGCAGTTTGGAAATAGGTCTGTAATTCGCAATAATATCAGGATCAAGAGCAGGTTTCTTGAGTAGAGGCTGAATCACTGCATGTTTGAGATTGACGGGTACAATGGATTGTACAGCTGATGCTATAGTGAGAAAAACCTCTTTGAAAAATCGAGGAGGGAGAGCATCATGAGGGGAACCTGAGGGCTTCATGTGAGCAACCAACTCCTGCAGGCAGAATGTGATGTGGAAACACACCAACCCTCGGCCTGCACCTCCAGTGAAAGCCTATTGGTCCAGCTGAGGGAAACCAGACCCCTGAGCGACTGATTGGACACACACAACGGCAGAGGGGGCAGCTGTAAGCGGAGGGGGCCGTTTGGCCCTCATGGCTTCATTTTCATCCCCAGTGTTAAACCTGAAAGCTGTTTGAGGGTGCCTCGCCCCCCTGCTGTGTTTGTTTAGGGTTTAATTTGACTTGTTGGTGGTTTCCTTCAGTAGTTGGTGTCGGCCTGCTTTATGGGAGGAGCTGTTTTGTACTGGTTGGTTGTTTCTGACTGTGATCAGTGTTTCACCTGCTGGAGCTGAAGAGTCATCAGTCTGCAACAGCTTCTTCCAGTCTTCAGTCGTCCATCAGCAGTGGACAGACTGGGTGATGATTTATCTAAATCAACGTTAATTCAATTCATTTTTATTTATTCAGCAACAAATCACAACAACAGACTGAAGGCTCTGCCTCCCATTCTACTTTTAAATACTCTAGGAACAACAAGTAGGCCTGCAGAGCGAGAGCGAAGTGCTCTAATAGGGTGATATGGTACTACAAGGTCATTAAGATAAGATGGGGCCTGATTATTTAAGACCTTGTATGTGAGGAGCAGGATTTTGAATTCTGGATTTAACAGGAAGCCAATGAAGGGAAGCCAAAACAGGAGAAATATGCTCTCTCTTTCTAGTCCCTGTCAGGACTCTTGCTGCAGCATTTTGGATGAACTGAAGGCTTTTCAGGGAGTTTTTTGGACATCCTGATAATAATGAATTACAGTCGTCCAGCCTGGAAGTAATAAATGCATGAACTAGTTTTTCAGCATCACTCTGAGACAGGATATTTCTAATTTTAGAGATGTTGCACAAACGGAAGAACGCAGTCTTACATATTTGTTTAATATGTGCGTTGAAGGACATGTCCTGGTCAAAAATGACTCCAAGGTTCCTCACAGTGTTACTGGAGGCCAAGGTAATGCCATCCAGAGGAAGAATCTGGTTAGATACCATATTTCTAAGCTTTTCAGCGCCGAGTACAATGACCTCAGTTTGATCTGAATTAAGAAGCAGAAAGTTAGTGGCCATCCAAGTCTTTATGTCTTTAAGACATTCCTGCAGTTTAACTCAGGTTCGAGTCCGACCCGCGGTCTGCAGGTCTTCCCCTCCCTCTGCTGTCCTGTCCCTCTTCGGCGCTCTGAAGCCAGAGGGCTGAAGTTTGTCTGAGAGACAGAAAGAGAGAAAGCAGCTGAACCCTGGCAGCTCTGCGTCACTCCAAAAACAGGACGTCGCTGAATCGCTCGTGCTCGCTGAATCGCTCGTGCTCGCTGAATCGCTCGTGCTCGCTGAATCGCTCGTGCTCGCTGAATCGCTCGTGCTCGCTGAATCGCTCGTGCTCGCTGAATCGCTCGTGCTCGCTGAATCGCTCGTGCTCGCTGAATCGCTGATTCCTGTGAGGGTTTCTATGGGCAGAAATCTGTGCCATGTGGCAAGGCATAGAGATTCAGTATCTTCAGTGGACGCTCCATTTCTGGCACAAAACACCTGTAAGAGATGGTCGATTTAGGAGGTGACCCGACAACTTCAGCCTGTCAAACATATTAATGGAGCAGTATGTTTAAAAAAAAAAACAACCTAATTAAGCATGCACTCAGTACCCTAAGAATTATTATGGTAGTTAAACACAGTGATAGTCACATATATCACTTCAAACAGAGGTGATCCAGTAATGCTGCACTAATGAATTAGACTAACTATTCACTTTAGCTGAAGTTATTAAGTTAGCTAAAGAGTTGGGATGCTGTGTAAGACATAAATAAAGCTCAAACACAAAGGTTTGGACACCGTTTTGCATGTTTCCCTACTGTAGGGGTCTCTGCAAGCATTCTGAGAGGGAGAAGATGATAACTTTGGGATTCTACTAGAAACAGTCGATCATATTTGTCAAAGCTGAATCCAGGACAAACTACGCTAAATTAGCGTTTTTAGCTAGCAGCTACAATAAGCATAAAAGTTACTGTACGGCTATCATTTGTTAACATGACGCTTGTTCTTATACATGTAATACATTTATTACCAACCTGAGAGTTTATCCGCTGGTGATTCGACATGACGAATGACTTCTGAAGTCTGAATTCAGCTCAAGATGCTGTAGATTCCCGTCAGTAACACTTTCGGTCCGCTAGTAAAACGTAGTTCTATTAATCTGCGCTTGAACCGGATGTAAGTCCCAAAAAACTGAACTGTAGAACAGAAACTGAACGGTGAGAAGTGAAACTGAAATTATTCGAGAGCTAAATTTTCAAAGGATAAAATGCAGTTTCAAAGCAAATGAATTCATTTTCAAAATATAAAATCCAATTTCAGTTTAGTGATGATCATTTTCAAACCAATAAATTGAATTTCAAATTAGACTAATTGAAATTCAGTTTTCAAAAGCATTTATTCAAGTTACAATTCAGATTCAATCTGAGCAATTCAAATTCAAATTTAACTTATTCAAATTCAGTTTGTGATGGCACAGATTTCTGCCCATAGTTTCTGGGTGTTGTACGGCTGTGAAGCTCGACACAGCTCATAAAGCTCTGCTGTCTGTGACCGCCCAGCACGTTTCCACGGTACCATTTAAAAACAAAAATACCAAATCACATTTTTCACCTTGCTTTAACCTGGTTTAATCAGGCGGACATGTTTTGTTGTCACTGCTTAGCTAGCATTTCGTTAGCATTGCTCGTTAGCAGTGAGCGCAGCCACGTTTGGGATAAACGTGTAAAAACTTGACTCCT